>NW_005187559.1:131373-159802 GCF_000239375.1 Pundamilia nyererei
TGTGTGTGTGTGTGTGTAAAACAAACACTGTAAATAAAACAAATAAATAAGGTGTTACCGCCTCAGTGACTGTGCCATGTTATATTTGTTGGACCAAGTGCAAAGTATGCTGGTGCATGCTACTAAAAAGCCACAGTCTATTCTTGCCCATGAGTAAGTTAAGTGTATTAAAGGAATGATTTGTTCCTCGTGTGTGGTGTCACACACTGTATTAAGGTGTACCTAAAAGTCAATTAACTTTATGTACGCATATATATGCCAATTTCACTTGCAATATTAAATCCCAAAGCAGAACAGCCCAGGCTTAAAATATCGCCTGTCCCGAACCCCCTATGAATGAAACAACCCATCAGTTTTCAGTATGAAAATGTTGACAGCAGATTGAAAACAAGTGTCCTTGTTTTTTGCAAACTGGGCAATTCTGCTGTAGTTTATCACTCAGATCAGAGAGACAGCTTTCCAAGACGAATGGCTGACTGAATGGATGTGGAGGAGAGTTGCACCCAGCCTTGCTATACTGAGAAGAGATGATGGGTGTACATGAGGGAGTATAGAGCAAACTGGCAGTGGTTTATGCTGACTCTCCAACCATCCATCCACTACAATCTGTAGCTAATCAATCTAAAGTTAGAGACAACAAGAATAGAATATACAGTAAACCTACACAGTAATTGGTCTTTGCATGTGCAGGCGGTACAAGTCATGGTTCAGGTGTTATACACAGTGGCTGTACACAGTGCAGTTCTTACAAAGTTGTCTTTTTCTTTTTGATACAACCACACCTCTAACCATATAAACATTTGGGTTTAAACTACATAAATATAAAACGGGTTACTGAACTTTTTCTTGTCGGTTCTAATAATAGTCTAAGAACAAGAAGGAAGCCTGTAGAAGAAGACACTCTAAAGTACCTATTATTTAAATAGACATTGCACCTAAAATCAAACGCTTCTAACATGCCAGTTATTGAAGTTTCTTTTGTTTTTTAAAGCAGCAGTGTATCATACAATTTTAAGTAACTGGCCCCTAAAGTCATTTTCCGTCACTGTCAAGAGACCTCCCTTGACAGTAAAAAGGCTGTCATTGGCTCTGTAAACTTTGGTTGTTTTATTGTTGGTGATTCATTTAAGGATCATTTCTGTGAAACTTCTATTCATTTGGATGCTAAAGCTGCCCTCCTCTCACCCCACAAGCATCAAGCCTCATTTTCATCTAAATAAGAATCGATCTCTCCTGCTGTGCACCGTCCTCCCTTACTCACAGCTCTCACGGTCACAACCCCACTTGTCTTCTCTTTGCTTGTTCCTATGCTAGAGAGCACAGGGACAAGCATCACTCTCCTGAATACATTTAGATGGAAAATTCACCATACTCCATGTTTGAGATCACAACTGCAAAGCAGAGGAAGTAATTTACTCTTATTTAATGCTGGCAAAAGGCGGGCGGTGGGATTTCTTGCTGTAGTCATCAGAGAAGCAAATTAAGCATGAACATTAATGAGTAAATGAGTCCAAGACATCGGAGAGACAGCGAACAAAGCTTTGACTGACTGGTACAATGTCAAAGCTTCGTTCTGCATCAGTGACCAAGCCAAACGCAAGAGATGGGGGTGAGTCACTGTGGGGGAGGGGCCTCCTCCTGAATGGTCAGGGGACACTGATGAAGTGAAATAGATGCGGCACCGAAAGGAGAGCAAATGTGACTGAGGATGAGCATATGAACCCTGAATAATCCCAAATGAAAATCCACCTGTATTCAATCGCTTGTGGTTTTCCAGTAGTACAAGTCAATTCAAGCTGCTAACGTATTTCATTTCTGCATAGTTTACTGACATCATTTATACTATACTGACCATGTGTACTTACCAAATTCTTTCGGTTATCATTGGTGAGAATAATTATAGTATAGTAATAGTCAAACCACTTCAAAAGCTGTCACATCAAATGCACGCCATTACTCTTCACTCAATAAATACAATATTAGTTTTTGACTTTGATACAAATCACCTCAGACAGGTCATCAGCTCCTGGATGTGGGGATTTCTTGCAGTTTTTTTAAAAAATTGATGAACAAGCAGTAACCTTTATTTTGCAGGATTGTGACAATCTTTCACAAACAACTTTTTATTATCTGCCAGTCTTAGCAGTCACCGGTTTTTACAGGTGAGAAGTACTTAATTAAACCTTGACGTAAAAACCGCGCTGGCGATTTACCAAGCTTATCACAACTTTATATAGCCAGCTACTGCCATCTGCTGGTCAAGCACAAGCATTACCTGAACAACGCCCATCACCATTTCTACTTCTGACTGAAACAGCCTTATTTGACTTGGAAAACATTAGAGTTGACTTTGTCATGAAACAAGACATCAAATCAAGAAAATCACATACTGGTCAAATTAACAGAGACACATACAAGCATACTATATAAGCCAAACAAAGCCATGGTCCACCAGAAGCCAGACTGCTAATGATTTCCTTCCTTATGAAGTTGCAGAGGATAAAGGTGCTGTCATAAGATTCCTGAGCACGTCAGATGAAAGATCCTGAAATCCAGCCTTTGCCGCTGGTAGAAAAAGAAATCATATTGGTCAGTCAGTTCATTAAACCCTTGTCTAATATGCCTAAACAGTTGCATGCTAAAAAAAAAAATAATGACAAAACTATTACCCAGCCGGCCACTAGTTTCTTTCACCAATAACTGAGAGTGTGTTTTGATAGACAGAAGCTCTCTAACCATCTTACATTGTGTGTCCATCTAAAGGCAAAGAAGAAGAAGAAAAAAACAAAACCTCATTGCATAGCATTTGCAAAACAGATGAATATAGTTCTGAAGTTAAGGCGTTTTTATTTGATTTGATCCTCTTCCTATTTGACTGTTCATGTATATGCTCTTAAAATAATCACAAATAATCACACTAAAATCACACTAAAATATAAGCAGCAATAAGAGTTAAAGTTTGTAACTTAGATGTTAAGTGCCCAAAAGCCAGCACATGTACTCTGGTTAATCAAGGATGTGTAGCTCACATTGCTTTCAAGTTTTCTAGTGATGATGATTTAAAAAAAATAATAATAATAATAATAATAATCCAACATACAATCATGGACATGGTGTGAAGTAGGGGTTGTTGTTTACACAGGACAGCCTGGTAGTCAGGTTTACTCTGTATGAAAAGGTGCTGTGAGGACTGGGCCACTGATGTAGACTCTAGCGATACACCCGTCTCCTGGCCATTCTCCACCTTCCTGAAATGAATAAAGGAGCAGATTACCAAGAAAGTTTTGAGAAGACAATAATGGAACATTAATGAGTCAGTGATATAGTAATTCTTCAATAAGAACAAATATATTCACATTTCCAGTTCCTTTGCTTTGTTTCTGTGTTTGTTCAGCAGTGTCTCCCAAGATTCGCTTTCAGCCTGAAGCCTAAAACACAAGAGTTAGTTGAAAAAAATTTATGTTGCTTTAATGAATACCATGTGGCTGACTGGTAATTTCTTTAAATGACTATAAGGGCATAAAGTTAATAAGAACAACATGCCTGTTAATGGCTCTTTGGTATTTTTCCATGGCTTTTTGCACTGCGGGGTTACTAGATCTAAAAGAAAACAGAGGCAAAAAGAAAAAAAACACTAGAAAATAATCAGTAAGTATGAAAAAAAGAAAAAAATTATAATCCATGTGAATTACTGGATACATAAATTACAACTACAATACCTGGCTGCACTAGAAGGTTGTTGATGTGTTTCATTATGTAATGTATCGGCCAGGCAACCCCACTCTTTCTGGATGTGCTCAACTATGCAAAGAAAGGCCAGGGAAATAAACAGAATATTTCTGTATCATACAATAAAGAGTCTCAAATCCAATGTATATCAAATGAACACCAACCTTGTTTTTGAAAAGTCTCCAATGAGGCATTTGGCACTGACCGAAGCTGATTTTGAGTTCTTCCTATTGCCAACTAGGGATAAAACAGATGATTAGGTGGATAACCTTGAGGAATCTTGACAATTCACTACATGTGCTCCACTAAAGTAATGCAACCAAGATCTTTCCAGTTAACTGTGATTGTAGCTGAATGATTTTACACAAATGGCTTTATTTCTCCATTTATTCAGTCAATTTTCTAAATGTGCGGTACATTTAAAAGCACACACACAAGCTTTAGCAGTGAGATGAACAGTATAACATTGCCCCTAGTTATTTAAATTTTCAGTTTGTTATAGCTAATGTTCTTAAGATCATACCTTCATCGAAGCCTCCATTAATTTCACGATCCTCTCATGGTGTGATAAGGATGTGCTTATGTTTCCACACAAAGCTGTCGTAAACACATAGATAAATGTTTATATTGCAGGGGGAAAAAATGAAGAGGAAGAAGAAGAAGAAAAAAAAACACTCCATGACCATACTTTACAATGGGCATAAAGCCTCACATCTCACCCTGATATGGATTGGGAAGGGCAGGGAGAGATCTTCGGCTTATAGTAGACCTCCTCCAGGATTTCCTGTGTGCAGTGGGGCTCACAGAGGACCCTGTATGCTCATCACTATTTTCTGGCTCAACCTCTTGGACGTCTATGTCTGGTTGCCCTTTTGCCACATCTGGCGTCTCTGTTGTGGGTGATATCATGTCGGTACGGGGAGACTTGGGTGGGGGAGATGTACCGGGACTTGTGGGAGAGCATCTTTTCGAAGACTGTTTCCCTGGGTTGGCCTTGGTAAACACAGGTTGAAAAACATTATATTTAGCACGAGTGACATTGTTAGCTTAAATGTAAGTTAAAATGCCTTACCTCACTCTGGCTGTCAGCTAAGGCGACACTTCCGCAACTGTAAGAATATTTTGCGAATTTAAAAGACAACGACACATATGCAAAAATATTAATAATATACATTTGGATAAAAAAAAAATACTATTACGTATCGCTGAAAACTTTACTTTGCTAAGCAACGGCAAACTACAGTGATTTTCGTTCAACAAACCTCTGTCAGCCATAAGCCTTTAAGAAAAAATACTTAATTCATCAACTCCTGTTTATAATAAACTGCTTGCGTTTGGCTTTATAAACCAAGATACGTACCCGTCTTGACCAACTTCCAAATCCTTTTCCGCCATTTTTCTTTCAAATAGTTGTTCACCCAGCGCGCCCAAAAAACCACACCCCTCCAGGGAACTAAGCAGCATGGGAAATGTAGTTTGGCATTAACATATACAAACGAGATCGCGGCCAACATAGCGAATGCCCTCGAAGCATTTAAACATAGTTGACAAAGCAGTCCACCTTTACTTTCAGTGTAGTTACAGACATTGACTTTTGAATAGAGATATGATGGTTTTCGGGAAAAGTGTTTAACTTTGTAAGGTTATTAGGAGCCGTGTGGTGCACGGTATGTACAAAGGCTGTGTGTAGAACACAAGACACAGGACATGTAGTTTGCATATTCCCAAAGAGTTGTGTCACTTTTTCTTTCTTTTTTATTTTACATATTGAATATCACAGTGAAGTAAAATATGTGGCTCCACAATATGCCTATATTGTAATGACATGTAGAAATTCAGGATACAAGTTCTGACACCTCCTTGGATCAAGCTCGACCTACTGGGGTTGCCCAATGTAAATGATCAGCTCCATACCTGGTCTTTTTTGTAAAACCTGGTTGAATTTCTTTTGGATTATCTGATGATTTTCTGGTGTTTTGTGACCTCTGAATTTTAGGCCTTTTGCTTAATCTCCTTTATGGCATTTCCTGACTGCTGGCAATTTTAGTTTTAAGTTAAACCCTTGTTATTTGTCAAAAGCACTCTGTAGTACATTTCATTTTGTTAAGTAATAACTATGGATGACAATCAGCTCTTGCTGGGACATTTACACCAAAAATTATCCTCTATTTCAGAAGCCACCTACTTAAACTGGAGTATAAGTGATTAATATTGCAACCACCTCTATTGCACAGATCTTGTCATTCATGTGCTCCCTTTGTCCAATCATGCACAAACACTTACCCAAGCTTTTTAGCAGACCACTAACCTATGATGATACATTGCATGTCACTTTTAGATTTTCCTGTTAAGGTTTCAGTTTCTGTGCTTACTCTTTTCATTGCAATTAATTTTTACCATAATGGATCCAGCATTCCCCTATTGGTCACTCAAATCTGCATATTCACATCCTAGTAATCTTTCTAGATCTCTATCTCTATCATAGTGTCAAAATTAGAGAGTTGCAGTGAAAGCATTTTTTTTCTCTTCATTTGTTTACAGCAGAGCTTAAGGTTCACTGGTCCCTGGTTGGAATGTGTTCATAGCTGCCAAGTCACCTTCATGTCAAGTGTACATATGTATCAAAAATATATAAAATTGGATGCACCATCCATATACAAAACAGTGTGAAATGTTAAAAATTCAAGTGATAATCAAGTTCAACCATTTCAAAAGATTTTTTTCACTTTTTTTTAAATGACCTTTTCAAAAAATAGTGGAACTATTTGTTACATTTCAAAGGGCTAAAATGTTCCCCCGATCAGCAAGTTTAAGAAACACAAATACGGTTATTTAGGACTTAATATACATGTTAACTGTGAAACTTTGACAATGAGGAAAATTACCACTAACTGTGTTTAAATCTGTCACTCCATCTGTCTTTTCATTAGTAAAGCAGAAAATTAGCCCTGGCAGCTAATGAAAAGCTAAAGCCAACTTCTCAGAAAATAATTGACACCTTTCCCATTGTCTATTCTTGACACTGTCTGAGTATATAAGCACATTTTAGATTTTATGGCCCAGTAAAGGGGAAAGTAATTGAGTAATTGGTACACTTCTTGATCCACACTGAAATCCAAATTCTCCCTAATCTTTTTGAGAATGGTGGTTTGTTTAAGATGCTTTACTTTGCTCAAAGATTATATATGGTGTGCTTCTATGACCGACATGTTTGTTAGATCAGTCAGCAAGTAAACAAAAAGTTCAAGAGCTCACAGGCATCTCTGATAACCTGAAGCTAGGTGAAATGGCACATTTGTTTTGGCCAGTGTCACAAGTCCCATGAGATAAACGCTTTCAATAATAACCTTCTTTGTACATTTACATTGTACTACAAGTCCCTGACCACGCTTTACTTACCTATCTTAAGGAACAGGGTTTTTCATGACCAGTTGGACATGGTCAACCTTGACAAAACACGTGGCAGACTTCATAATTTGTATTAAGTCTTTATAAGTCTGTTAAAGATGTTTCCACTTTTTACAAAATCAAGGAGGGGAATCAAAAAAATCCAAAACACTTTCCCAATTCTCTTGGAGAATGCCCCTTTTTGTGCCTGTATGTTTCACTCTGGCTGGCACAATCTCACACTCCACTCAATACTGCTGTCTTCATGGCGTTTTGTAACAGTGGTGAGCAACAGATAAGGAAAGAGAGAAATGTGGAAAAAAATGAGTCATGAGGAAAAGAATGAAAACAATTCAAACATAGACTTGATGAAAATACAGAAACACAGATGGTTAAGGAGGAGGGCAGAGCAGGACATAGGAAGCGATACACAGTGTGCAGTATTGTACGCCATGACTGTCTCAGCTGTCCCGTATTTTTCACAACAGCTTTTCATTCTCTTCCTCTTCCAACATCATCTCTCCCTTTACAGTTTGGTTGGTAAAGGCAGTGGTTGCTGTTGGCACCAAGTTTAAGAAGGCAGCCTGAGAGTTCCTTTGCCCAGCAGGAACTGCAAGACACGGTCCACCAGCAGAGCAGCAACAAAGTCCACCACCAGAACCTGGGCAATGATGAATTTGAACTGCAAGAAGAAGAAGACAGGTCAATCAGGAGGTATATAATTATTATGAGGATATTAAAACAAAACAATGCATAGTAAAACAATGTCAGCTCACCTCAGTTGGAATATCCACAAGAGCAAACTGTTCATTGAATTCTGGTGAGGATCCAGTAAGAAGTCCGACAATTGCTAAACCTGACAAAGCGATACTCCACAGTAGAGGTCGATTCTCGCTAAGAGACTCCATGAAGGGGTGACCCTAACACGCACAAAGACAAATGCTTTGAGTCTTCTATATAAACGCTTTAAAGATGCAGCAATAACAAATATTAATACTAAAGATAAATACCTTGTAGTTAATGGCAAAGGTGGCCATCTGCATGGCCATTGACATGATGTACACGGTGCTGTTAATTAGACTTGGTTCAAACTCTTTATACAGATCTACAAACTGCTCCGCTCTGCAAATGAGAGGACACAATTAAAATCTAAAAAATTAAACAACTATACAAAACTATAACATTAAATAAATTAGGTAATGTAATCAGGTAAAAATTAGAAACAAATTAGAAGCAGGTTAAACCAGGATGGTAAATTCCTGGTTTAATTCTTCTTTTGCCTTTGCATTTAAAAGGCAAAAGAGATCCTCAGTCAAGTCATTTAAGAGGCCTGTGGCCCTTACAGCAAACACATTTTATGCCTTTGGAATTGTACAAAGAACACATATAAAGCAACAAGTTACTAAAATTTGGAAGCTCTTTAGGAGACCTATGCAATAAGACATTTAAAGATTAATTAAAAACATTTTATATCCAGTTGTATAACATGCAGATAGGAAAGCAAAAAGTAAAGTAACTCGAATGATTTTCCCAGTTTAAGTAAAAAACTTCAATATCTGAAGAGCCTTAGAAAATGTTAGTACTTAATGAATATTTGATGTTGAAATGCCATTCATATTTTATTTTTAAATCAACTTCAAATTATTTTATTTACATAAACTGCTGCTGACTACTGATAGGACACCCAGTCTTGGCTGATTTTGGAGAGAGAAAAACATCTCTAATCTAGTCCATTACATCTGGAATTTATCTGTGAAAGAATGAAACTTCAAACCATATCTGAACAATACTAACAATGTAAACAATTAACCATAAAAGCAGAAGTGATTTTATTTATTTGTTCATTAATTTTTTGTCCTGTTGTCCCTTTCTGTCCAAATTTGATTTACCTGGGCGGACTTCTACTTTGTGCCTCTTTGTAAAGGTAAACAAGACTGCAGAAGTGAACAGCAAACTGCAGGAGCACAGTCAAAACTGTATATAGATTGAAGATGTTTGGTAAGGGCCGCTCTCGAGACAGTGTTTTCAGTGGCTAGACAAAGAGGAAAAGAGGTTCTTAGTTTGACTGTAATTGAACATGCTGAACAGATGTCATGGTAGAAGAAAAACATTAGGTAAATATTCTCACCTTTGACCTAGAGATGAAAAGGAAGCATCCAGCCAAAAGGAGACCTTGCAGAGTTGCTTGGAAATCACTGAACTTCACTCCCTCGAGGTAGAGGACAGACTGACTGTAGGCTAGCACTAGAGCATTGAGAGCAAGGATCTTGAACATCTGGAGTGTTGTTACCAGAGTGCAACGGCCTTGCTTTATTACATGGCAGACTGGGGGCAAACACAAAATAACAAGTTTTAGAAATGGTTAAACACAGATGGTTTGATCGGTGTAGATTATGAAAAGAGATAAAATCAAAAGGTTGTGTAACTTACTGCACTGTATGGAAGAGAGTTTTGAGGTGAAAGGAGCAGCAATGGAGGCATCACCTAGCTTCACTACTTGTACCTGATCCTCTTCAAGTTCACGCAGGACTTGACTGATCCTCTCCTGTTCCAGAAAAACCCTGATATTAACACCAGTGTACTACAACTCTTATTACTCAAGTAAAAGCCAAGTTAATGACCTTTTCTAGGAATAACATTTTTTTAAATTACCCCTAGATAGATAGGTAATTACAGAGCAGAATAGACTAGCAGGACAGACTAGCGTGCTACATTCAGTAGACTAATGAATATAAATTGGTTTCAAGAAGAGTCATTGGAGTTTAAGCAAATTACAGTTACACACCTTTTGTGCTGCAAGCTGCTCTTCTCTCTGGGCCATCACCCGTTGTCTGGCGGCCCTTGAGCTCAGTTTGCCTCCTGAAGTGACAGGCGGTAAAGGTCTGGTTTCTGATGTGGATGACTCCTTTTCTCTTCCACGCTTCTTTTTTTCAGGCATGCGCTCAGGGGCATTGGCTAATAGTGCAACACCTGAGGGAGGAGGAAAAAAAGTAATCATTGCAATCTGCTGGTGTCATAAATGCTAACTCAATTATAGCTGATAAATCTTACCTATGTGAGCATGTTTCAGAGCTCCCACATCATTTGTACCATCACCGCACATCAGTGTCACATAACCCAGCCCCTTCAGACTGGTGATTACAAATTCCTGAAACACAATGGATGAGTAAAGTATTGTTACAAACACTGCCAGTATTTCCTAAAATGCATTTCAACAAACCCCAGAGAAGTCTAACCAAATGTGTTCCAGTTACTACCTGTTTTTTTACAGGTATAAAATGCCTCTATTTTGAATGCACTACAAACAGACTTCTGAAACTACTACCTGTCTGTACTCTGTGATAGGTCCCACTGTAATATTCTCATTACTATTAAGAAACAATTAAGATTTTAAAATTTGACACCAACAAATTGATAACTAGTGCTTGACATAGACAACAACAAATGATTGCCACACTCCACTGAGGTTTTTTTTTTCCCCCACCCCTTTTTTAAAACCTGTTAAGCTACTTTCCCATGGCTGCATATAGAGGCACACTAAATGTAACCCAGGGATAAATTTCTATGAGTTGATCTTTTGAAATGTTTCAAAAGTATGAATCATAACACTATTACGGGATCCAATGGTGCTTAGGGCCCTACCTTCTGTTTTGGACTGACACGAGCAAACACTTGAATGTGAGGCAACAGGGTGTGGAGTAGCCGGGGATCACAGCTCAATCTGGCCAGCCCTTCCCCTGTTACACATAAGTCAAACTCATGCACAAATGAAGAAATGGATGGCGGGGGCAGTGGTGCACACACAGTGCCATCAATGGATTCCCACTGCCATGTACCTGGAAAAAAAAACATAATTTTAATATGTCTTGTTCTTGATCTAAACACCTAGGCCTTTATTTGAGTAACACACGTAGTTCTATAATGCGATACTCCTCTTACCTTGATTAGAGCTTGGCTGTAATATAAGGGTGTGTTCTTTCTGGATGAAGTGGAGTTCTCTTGCTACATGACATGCCGTTAAAGGGTTATCACCTGTGATCATGACAACCTGAAAGAAGACAGATGTATTAAGCATCTTAAAACATTACTCAGTACATTTGTGTAATTTTGCAACATCTGCTTATTTACATGATGAGATGCTTCTTGGATCTCTCTGATGACAGCTTTGCTGTCATTCTTAAGCGGACAAGACACGACCATGAACCCAGCAAAATGAAGGTCACACTCCAGAGCATCGCGACTCATCTCCCGAACCTTTGTGATCACCCAGAAACAATCAGGTCAGTTTCAAACAAATTTATTTTCAGATAAGACAATATCTGAACATTCTGAGTAAAATGAAACAAGAACCTGCTGATGACTAAGGTGTCCCATCTCTTTGTAGCCCAAGGCCAGCACTCTAGCTCCCTCCCGTGACATTTCCTTGTGCACTTGGTCATAACTTGCAGGACATTCTGCAAACTACAATGACAGACATGTTAGGATATACTTGATTATGCTGTAAGACATGAGCATTTTTTTCAGGATGTCAGCCTATACCATTCCTCTGAGTGTCTCTGGAGCGCCCTTAACAGTTGATATGTAGCAGAGTTCAGTGGAGCCAAGTTTCTCGTAGGAGGCCAGGACAGACATCCTCTTTAGAGCGCTGGCAAAATGGAAACGCTGGTGGATCTTAAGTCCCTGGGTTTTAATGCCTCGTGGAAATACCTTTTCATCTGGTCAAAGAGACAAAAGTTAGCATTGTGTAAAAGACAGATGTACCCAAATACTAACATTTGCTGTAAAAGTACAATTGTATTTAAAAATAAGCATTGCTTTAAGATAAACTACAAGCTCAACACAACGGGTATGGTAATGCAAACATGAGAAAATTTGAAAAGGAAACATTATTTAACAAAAACATGAGTCTATACTGCACATGTTCTGTCACACACAAGCCATTTCCCTGCACTGTGTATCTGAAGGGATTACTTTCTGGTACCTTTTGTAAGGGTCCAGTCAGCAGCAGTCAGCATGGCCTTCTCTAGTGGATCTCCAACTAGTTGTCCATCATCCATAGTGACCAGTGAGTGACAGGTAGCCACCACCCTGTGTGTCTCAACTGGAATCTCAGATACAGGCATCACCTCCTTCCCCTCTCTGTCATAAAAAATAAGTTCCACGTAACGTAAATGTATGTAAATATTAACCAACCTAAAGTACAGTGTAGTATGCTTTGTCATTGTGCTTCACAATTTTTGCTGTTATGGCAAAACAGTAATATCGGTGCTGAAAGTGTTTACCTAAGACCGGCTACTCCTCGTACTACCAGACTATCACTGGTGAGTGTTCCTGTTTTGTCAAAACAGCAAATCTCCACTTTCCCAGCAAATGGTATCCTGAAAGGTTCTGTGCAAAATACATCTGAGGAGTAGAAAAAGAAGAATGAAACATTGCTGTTACAAGTTTTGTTTTATAAGCTGCCTTTCCAAGTCTTCACAAGTTTTTACATCTAAATCTAATCTAAATGCCTAAATGTTTGAAACTGACCATCTAAACAAAATCATAGGAATTTGTTCAGCTTTTTGTTTTGCCATTTTTCTTTCTCATATGTAGCAGATAGCAAGAGACTGTCCGTGTCACATGGAAATACTGTGGGTGCATTCAGGCTTGACACAGACTTTGTGCTACGGAGCTGGCAGGGTAAAACTGGTTTAATATCTGATCAAACTAATGTGGCCATTTTCCTTTTCACATTCAGCGCTGATATCTAGGAAAGTTTAAGGCTATAGTGCACATCTTATATTCAACAAACAAACACAAGTCATGCACACAGACTTACAAAGTTTAGCTAGGGCAATAAGAGATGTGTTAACTGCTAGAGAAAGCTCTATGGGAAGTTCTGGTGGAACCACTGAGGTGAGGATAAGCGTGCACTCCAGAAAGAGCTTGTATCGGTTTCTGCTTAGGTCCTTGGTCCCTAACAGGATGAAAGCACAAGTACATTATTTAGATACAATTTATTCCAGACACATGACGTGTTAGTTATGAATTACATCTCAGTAAGCTCATTCTTGGCCTCTCACCTTCAACCCACACATAAACAGCAGCAGCAATGGCAAACACAAGAAGGAAAAGAATGAAGATGAAGGTCTCCAGGTTGTTCGCTGTCACTCTCTTCACACCAAAGAGAATTGTCCTTAACAGTTTACCCTAGAGGCAAGTTTGACAACACACATTTAACACAGTTTCGGGTATGACATAACACAGACTATAGATTGCTATCAAAACTAGAATATAAATGCAGTAAGCAAATTCCTGACCTGAGAGGTGTAGAATCCTGTTCTCAGTACGTAGGCTACACAACCATTGTCTACCGCTGCACATAAAGAAGAAGACTTTAAAGCATGCACCTAATCTTAAAAAGATATATAATACATAATCATTATCAGGAATCATTTACAGAAAATGGAATTAGGACTTACGCTTGAGTCCAGCACTGGCTTTTAAAGGCGGGCTATGCTGAACTACTTTAGTCCCACCAGAGATGACATGGAGGCGAGAGTCTGTCTGAAGATCCAGGATTCTTTCTGGGTCCAAGTCCTCAATTGGCTCCTGATCACCACATATTTTTAGCAATTAGCTGAGCTACACAAAGACTAATGCCATTTTGAATAATTAGACATTGTAATCACCTATATGTTTCTAACCTTCATCTGGGGCACAGATTCTCCAGTTAGCATGGCCTCATCCACAATGCAACGGCCCCTAAGCAGCAACACATCACATGGGACCAAGTTGTCCTGTGGTGAGCGCCCTATTAGGTAGAGAAGTAGAGAATATACATTTAGCCACAGCTAAACAGAGTTAAGTTGATTTTTGTGTTGAGAAATGACGAAAACATTGACTGGAGACTCACCAATTGAGACAATGTCTCCAGGGACAAGTTCGTCACTAGAAATGTGTCTCCACTTCCTGTTGCGATATACCTGTCAAAAAAATACATGTATTTAATATGGGCTGCTTTAAATACTTGCACTGATTAAACAAAACATTGCAAGAATCCTTGATGAGCTTGCGACCAAATCTCAAATCAATTAAGGCAAGAGAACTACAAATCACAACGCTCAGTGATGCTTTCAGCATAGCTTTGTATTAGCCATGGTCCTGTGTTAAAGCAAGCATGAATCAGATTTGTTCCAACACTCTGACCCTGGTTCATTGGTCCCTTCTCAGACCAGTGTCACTACCTGCTAACCACTGATTATGTGGCCATTATTAAAATTAGGTTTTTAGAACTGCGCATTTATCCCACAACAAGTATATTCACTGTAAGAACCAACTCTTCACTTAACATCTAATATATTTTAGATGTTGACATGTTATGATAATTAATGTAATTGCAGGATTTCTTTGGCTTGTCTGCAATATTGACAATAATGTTTTTGCTTTATACTTTCAAAACATATCATACAAAACAATAAAATACATCAACCCTACCTGAATCATATAGGGCTTGTTTCCCATGCGCCGAATCTCTGACATATTTCTCATTTGCTGCTGGACCAGAGAGGCCTCAAATGCCACCAGCATGAACAGCGTGAAAACACTGTAGTACCAGTACTCATCCAGGCACCACAGCCCCACACAAAACACCTGATATATGGACGAAGGTGCGTAACAATACATGAATGCAAGAATATTTACATATATTTTTGAAATATAAAACCTGTCAAATACTTCCACACATACCTGGAAAACAAAAAAGGGAGCTGTGGCCCGTTCTTTGAAGAGCTCCAGAAAATCTGGAACAATCATTTCAGCACGATTGGTGCCATAACGCTTCTCTGCAGCTTTGAGCTCAGTCTCCTCCTGGTAGCCACGCCAGGATTGAAAGTATCCCAGTGGGTTACTTATGGGAAATGCTATTGGAAGGAAACATTTCTTTTCTTTGTAGTCAAAGGTGTAGCGGATCTTTTGAAACTCGAAAGACAGAGTTCTTTCCCCGTTTTCATCCTGTTGGACAAAATAAGAAATTGTATACTGAAGCATTCACAAAAGGCTGAAAGGCACTTGATACTCCTTACAATTTTCACATCATGTCTAATTATAGCAAATTATATGTACTCTCAAGTAGGGGAATATTTTAGAAAAAGATCCAACAAAGTTGTGGCCTTTTCAGTGGGTAAACTGAAAATGGTTTATCTCCAGTATACCAGTGTATCTGCTATGAAAGCGAACCTAACACTGAGCACTTTGTCAAGACTGCAGAGACAGCAAGACAACACTTTCCCATTTAACTTCTGTTACTACTCAAGCATGATACATGGGACTATCAATGCTGCAGACTGTAAGCTATTAAAATTATTTTCCTTGCCTAAAGTAAAACCAAAAACCTTCCCAGAAGGTTCACACATAAGCAGCATTCATAAGAAAGTGACAAAGGAGACAGTGTTGCTTCAAAACCTTGGGATTTGTCAACAGGAAGCATGCTCCAGATCAACAACAAAATCCACATCATTTCAGAGGATGCCAGGAGTAAATTATGTGCACTGACCTGGTCCCTCTGTAGTGCTACTAGCTCCGCGGAGCCATTGTTGGGGGTGGGTATGACCTTTGCCAGCGTAGCCTTTTCTGGGTCTGGCTCCTGCAGACGTCAAAAAAGACAGGTGACAAATTCACACACAACAGTCACACTTATTTTTGGCATAGTCGTGTGCCTCATGAATTTTGTTCCTCTAAAATAAAGCATTCCCTGATGTACAGCAAACATGCATTTCAGGCAGAATGTGAAAATGCACTTGTCCATTATATTTTGTGGACTTTTAGTCTTTATTGTATTAAGAAAGTAAAGAGAAGACAAGAAAGCACAGTAAGTAGCCTCAGGGCAGATTTAACCTGCTAAACTATACTGGGACCTCAATATAAAACTATACTTAACTTTTATGTCTGACTGTAAAATTGAGCTTGATTACGTTATTGATGCAAATATAACTTTGATTTTGTGAAGGGGAAACTATTCTTATGCAGCTGCTTGCTAAGTAAACACAGAAATGCTGAGCACCAGGGTTTTCTTCCCCCCAAATTAGGTTTGCTTTACTTAGTTGGACATAAAAAACAAACAAACAAACAAATAAGATTATGCAAATATTTCACATACTCATTGCTTTTCTGTACACAGACCACTTGTGTTTAGATACATAATACGCCCACCAGTTATTGGTGTGGAGGCTTCCATCCTAGTCAAGAAATGTTCCTATATAAACTTTCAGCAATAAGTCAATCTCCCATTGGGAGGATTAAAGTCAGGTAGGTTTTTACGCCTTTTTTGATTCACATCTGCCCCGTTTTAGAACACAGTGAATTTGGAAATAATGTCCAAAAGTATACTGAAGACTTTAAATGAAGGTACTAAATGTTGTAGTGAAGATTTAAAATACGATTTTATAAGGGAAATGTGGAGATGTACGGTGAAAGTTTGGTCATTTGTGTCCATGAAATTAGTGCAGTGATTATAACCAGAAAACCTGTTCTGCTCCACTGGTTTCAGACACCTGTACCTGCACTTGAGCACATGATGTTCCTGACCTTTGACATAGACAAACACAGAAGGGCAAACCAGTGGGATCTATTTGGATATCAGCAGGCTTAATAAAATATTTATTAATTATGTTTACCTTTGAACAAGTGAGCCAACAATGCGCGTGCACAGACCAATAACCGGAAAGTGCTGTGAGGACGTGCGCGATCCCGATAGCAGCTAACGCCAGGAGGCCTGCCTCTGGATAATCTGGGGCTCCGTACACTCCTAGCCATACGTACAGCCAGCCCGGGTAGAGAAAAGCCAGAAACGGGAGCACAGTGCCGTGCAGCAGTCGGGGCCTTCGCCTGTACAGCGTCACCGAGCTCACCAGCTCATCGCCGGTGCCGCTGTCATGCTGGTTATGGTTCACAGAGGGGGCCATTTGCAGCTCACCCGGTCCCCGGATTCCGTCTGCAGCTATTCTCCCGTCTTTCTTGGTGTCATTCATCGTACTGTGCTCGCCCCTCTGGCCCCCTCTATCATCCACCACCACCCGTCGTGCTGTAGCCTGTAAAAATACGAATCTACACACGGAACGGTGAGCGGTTTTGCCCTCAGAGCCCGTTTACTGAATCGCTCGCTCCCACGGCCGTGTCTTCCGCATACGTAACGACGTAAAGACACGTAATGTTCTAGCTGGCACAACGCGATTGAACCGGGAAAAACAACGTTGTTTTTTTTTGTTTTTACCTCGAAATACTTGTAAAATTTACTGTTTAAAGTAAACATTAAAAACATTAACACTTCTAAATATAGGGGTGTATCTGGCAAAATGTAGACTTTATTTGCATGTTAATCGAGCAAGTGGCTTTCCCCTTTAAGGAAAGTGACGTCACTGTAGGGGCGTAGCCAGAGTGTGTGACTGATGCAATCCTGAACCAATAAGATTATACATTGGCGTTCCTGTCCAGGCATGGCTCCACATGCAGAAGTAGTGGTGGTGTAACCTTGGCTGATTAGCGTCCTCGTTTCAAACACCATAAAAGAAGCAACATGTAAGAATTTTAAATAATCAGTTACACAATGTACACGTTGTATTTCCTCGATAAAGAATCTAATGTAACTAATTACAAGTATTTGTTGCATCCTCCAGAAAAGTACTTTATCGTGTTGAATTTACTGCACACAGGAGTGATAGTTCTTATCTGTTCTCACGCACTGGTTTAAATAAATCTGTCACCTTTCAGGCAGGCTGCTATGGATATAACTGCAAAGTACTGCCGTAAAGAAATGGAAGCGTATGGGTTATGTGTAGCCTCCAATCCATCAACATGGCAGCAGAAGTGTCACGAGCTGAAGATGAATGTTGCACAATGTACATCATCACAGTAAGTCCATTTATTTGTTCTGTCATTCCTACTCGAGTGATTCTGGCATCCTGCTGTAAATATTTTTCAGGCGTATTTTAATCTAACCCCTAACTATGTTAAGCCCAGTCATCCAGAAGATCAGGCAGGAGTGTTCCAATGAGTTTGTGGAGTTTGAGCGCTGCCTGAGAGAACATCAGGGACAACCTGTCTCCTGCTCGCCACATGTGGCTAGCTTTCTGGGCTGTGCAGAGACAGTCGACCTCAGTGGAGTGGGTACGTTTTTCAGTGTGTTTTTTATGGAAACAGGTTGTGCATGCTGGTTTTTCATGCATCATAATATAAAACAAATTTTGAAGACACTAATGTTTGCAAAAATAATAATAACATTGCATAAGCTTTAGTTGCCAACATACCAAACGATTATTTTTATCTTTTCCAGCTACAAATCCAGTATCTCAACCATCTTAGCACAGGATGTCCTCCATTACCAGAAAAAACCTGTATCTACACCACTGCCACCAGGTGGGCTGGTTTCAAATGTATTCCAGACATGTATGTACAGTGGCTGATAGAATACAATACTTCCCAATTCCTACTTCCTAATTTTATTTTGCATATTTATCACATTTACATGTTTCAGACCATCATCATCATTTTAATATTAGACAAAGATAACCTGAGTAAATACAAAATGCAGTTTTTAAATGATCATTTATTTTGTTAAATCATCATTTAAACCAGGGGTAGGCAACTCCAGGCCTCGAGTGCCGGTGTCCTGGAGGTTTTAGATGTGTCCATGATCCATCACAGCTGATTTAAAGAGCTAAATGACTCCTCAGCATTTCTTGAAGTTCTCCAGAGGCCCGGTAATGAACTAATCATTTGATTCAGGTGTGTTAACCCAGGGTGCGATCTAAAACCTGCAGGACACTGGCACTCGAGGCCTGGAGTCGCCTACCCCTGATTTAAACCTACCTAACCCTAGCTGAAAAGCCTAAATGTAATAACTGATTGTGCTACCTTTGGCAGCAAGAATTGCAATCAAGGGTTTGCAATGACTGGCAATAAGTCTTTCATTTTAATTCAGCCGAGCTGCAGGGTTTTCAAGGATGAATGACCTGCTTTAAGGTCATGCCAAAGCACCTTATTGACTAGGCCACTCCAAGTCTTCATTTTGTTTTTTTTTTTGTAAGGTCACACTTGCTTGTGTGCTTGGGGTCACTGTCCTCATGCATAAACCAAATGTGCTTGATTAGGTTCTTGGGTAATGGAGTCAGACAAATTTGATGTGCACTTGATGACGCTTCCATCAGTCAAGTCGTTCAGGTGTTGAAGCAGCAAAGCAGCCCCAAAACATCACCACCAAACTACCACCACCATGGATGACTGTTGGTAGGATGTTCTACTTCTGAAATAGTGTGTTGATTTTATGATGTTAGGAATTACTTTTTCGTGTTTCTTTTTCATGAGTTTGGATAGCTTTTTCCCCCTTAAATAATTTAAATAATTTACAAAGTGTATTTTATTCTTTATTGGATTATTGTCTTAAATTTGTTTGATAGTCTGAAACATGTAATTGTGACAATTATGCAAAAAAAAAAAAAAAAAGACAACATCAGGAAGTGGGCAAATATTTTTTTAACAACACTGTATTTATTTAAATTTGCGTTAGTACTGTGGGTTACATGATTGCATGAAGTATTTAATTGCTGTGTCATTCCCTAATTTCTCATGTAAGTTTTATGATTTAAAAATAAGATTTATGTCTCTGAATGTGAGAAAGTCAGGTGTGTACTGATTTATTGAACAGTTTCATTAAAAAAATGACCTTAGACTTCTAATACTCTTCTGATGTTGTCATCCTCTTATTGTTTCTGTTTCTTGTGCCTATTCCTCCCACCCGTGCCCTCTTCAGGTCTGAGTCAGAGTCAAATATTAAACTGGAATGTATTGCTCCCACACAAACTATCCTGGCTACTCAGTGACTGAGCAATAGGGAGTCTGGGAAGAAAGGAGAAGGCTGTCCAGCTCTAATCAGTGGGACTACTGAAAGAGACAGAGGGAGGATGTTGAGTTATGAACCCTGTGACCACTAAGCAGAACAGACATTTTCTGGTTGAGTTATTAAAGTTTTGAGTGGAAAGACTGAGAGGAAACTGATTCCTTGCTTTTAAAGTGCATCTTTGTTTCATACCATTTGAGCAAGTGATAAATGCGTCATCATTTATTGTATTTAGGACAAAGAAGCCAAGTGTTGTTCAAAGACGAAACCGCAGATTGTATTGAAGATACGGCAACATTACATTCAAAGCACATCACCTGGCAGTCACTGATCAAAAAAGTAAGATAAGAACTCATCTACTGCACAAATAAGTTACATTCACAATATTATCACTTTAAAAACACCATGAGTCAGTTATCAGAGTCAAACATAATGTCAGGAAGGAATGTCACAGGCTGTAGCCAATTACTGGCTTCTAAATGAAAAGAGTTTCACCCTAATCCTATTTTATTCTGCACCACTTCATGATTCTGATCCTGATGCCTTCTGCAACACTTGAATTTGGAGGCTATTTCTTCATACCTACTTGTGGCACATAAATATCATGCTACAGTTTAAATATTTGCTGATTATCACATAAGAAGATACGATATACCTACCTAATGTGACTTTCTGAGAAGGAAATTATTACAGTTTGTGACTACAACAGTTAATTATAACACAGTCATACACACATTTACATTTGGAGTACCTTCATGTACCCAGTATCCTTCATTTGGGAAATTATATACCAAAGAGTTGAAATTTACTGCACTGTTTTTGAGTGATCACATTATAAAAGAGAAAGGAAAACTAAAACGATAACCACTTAAACAACCCTGTTTCCGCATAAGGCTCCTCAAATGACCCTGTAGAGTTTATAGCTAAATGCCAAAAAAACCCACTTTTTTTGGTCCATATTTTACCAGTCATGCAGTATGAAAAACCAAGGATATAGTTTGAAATAATTTTTCACAGAATTTCTTTGCAATCTCTGTCCTTCAAGTCATTGGGAAAGTTAAATTGTCATCCTATCCAGCACAATATCCTGAGTTGTGGCTCAGGTTCCACAAACATACACACTAACCTGAGAGCAAAAGTGTACTCCAATCCATATACAGTGCTGTATACGCTGCAGTCATTCACACAATAACTACTCTAGTCCTGGCAAAACAAAACAAAAAGTAATGCAATATACTAATTTAATTTAAACCCTCAGCTGCCCATCAGCTGCCAAGACTGCTAATTATATGTGATTTGATTGATGAATTCACTTTCAGCAACCAATTATCATCTGTAATTCGTGATATACATATTGATAGGTATAAGTGTTTTAATTTTTTTTTGTTGGAAAGTGCCATGAAGCATTTTTCATTAAACATTACATAAATACAACAGAGTAAACTGAGGTCCTTTATCTTGGACATTTACAGTGTCTGTATTTCCAGCATGTGATTCTTATCTGGGAAAGATGTGGGATCACTATGTTAATCTGCTGCAAATTGATATTATGACTAACTATGTCTAATTGATGTTAGCCTGTGATAAAAGCTCGTAAATGTGTTTGGCTGTAGGGTGTTTCATGGAGAATGGTCCCACAGGCATGTTGATGGACAGACTCCATTAGCTGCATCTCTGAGGTGAAAGGTGAAACAGGAGGGGAAAGAGTGACAGTTTATAAGGGTCAGGAGGTGAAATAAGAGTTCTGCATGGAGTACAGACGGTCGATGGGATTTCCCACTCGCCCTGCCAGGAGACCGCCCTCCCCTGTTGCTAAGAGGCAGTCGCCAAGGTGACCAAGGCTTCCATCGCTGTCCAGGTCATGGAACACTGTTTCTGAGTCTGCAGTCAAAAGGAAGGAGAGTGTGGACAGCTGAAGTGAAAGAGTTTTTAGTGAGAGCAAGAAAAAAAAAAGTAAAAGCAAGTTATTTTATTTTTGTAACTTTTATCTTTGTCTTTCTGTCATACCATAGGAGTGGAGCTGCTCGCTATTCAGTTGAGGTGGTGTAAGCCCATGTCGAAATGGCTCTCCACCATAAATGTTGGGGTCCAGAGCAAGGAGCTGCTGACGTGGCAGAGATGGATATCCCAGCATCCCATCCATGCCATGGGTACTAGATCCATCTATATAAAGATTCAAAACGCCCAAAACTTTAACCATACCAGTCTTTCTTTCCATCTTTTTTTCTTTCCTTCTTGATCTTGTACTGGTACTCAAAGCTCTTACCCTCGCTGTCGTCATTGCTTTGGCGGCCCCCTCTGCTCGGTCCCCTCCTGGTGCCTCCCAGCTGCTCTTGTTCCTGCTGCTGCTGCTGCTGCTGTTGCTGTCGGCGAGCTAACTTTTTCATCTGACGCACAAAAGCACACGGTGTACAAATTTTCTCTTTGTGCTTTTGTGAGCATGCCTTTAGGAAAACTATAAAGTCTTACCTTGGCTCTCTGGTTTTGAAACCACACCTGAACAACACGCACTGTCAGCCCAGTCTCTGCAGCCAGTGTCTCTCTCACCTAGAGGATAGAGTTTTTAATTGTTTTAAAAATCTTAACTTCACAGTGCCAAACACAGCAGCCATACCCTTGAAAAATGAAGTTTGGAAAGCATGACCAGGAGTATCTTGTGGCATACTGACAAGACCAACAACCCACCTTACGGCATGGTTTGGCTGACACTTCAAAGGAGGCCTTGAAAGCACGCCGCTGCTGTGTGGTCAAGATAGTGCGTGGACGTTTTGAACGCTTGTGCTCCTTGCCTTCATCACCGCCTTTCCCTCCTCCGGAGCCTCCTCCACCATCCTCATCCTCACTTTTTACTGAGCAAGTTAAGTAAACAATAGCACAATCAGAACAATGCTCTGCAAACAGTGACATTTGAAACAAATATTTTCCATGTAGTTTACAGTAACAGTTTGTTCGTTCTCATGGAAGAAAATGGTACTGCTTAAATTACTTTCAACATACTGCTGAAAACTATTCTCACTATTTGAAATTCAATAATCGCGCCTTCATTTAAAATTTTTAAAAAGGAAGAAGCTTGAAACTTTTTTCTTTTTTGTTTTTTCTTGAAACTGCTTTTGGCTTAAATATTAAGGTTTTTCTTTCAAATACTGTTTACTCATTTAAAGGGGATGAAAATGATTGATTTTGACTAAAGGCATGAGTGTAAAAAGAAAGATTATTTCCCCAAGAAAAGTAATTTTGACCTTTATTATGTATCCTCCGAAGAAACCTGCTTTACCTGATTCAGTTGGTGTAGGGCTGATGGCAGCCAGCATTTCCCTCTCCTTTTCATAGTCCATGCGGCAGAGCAGCTGGCCTTCTTTCAGCACAAACTCATCACCTCTCTGCAGCCGACGTTCACACTCACAGCAGCTGAAGCAGCCCAGGTGGTATACCTGGCCTAGCACACGCATTATCAGCTCAGAACGTCCAATGACTTGCAAGCAGGCACTGCACTTTCTTACAAAAAGCCTGGAGGGGCACAGAAACATACACACGTGGGCTTATATTTTCATGGATACATCCATAAACTGTGAAACATGGCATGATAACAGTCTAGCAGCTTAGAATAAGAAGTAAATTAATTAAAGATGGCAGCACAAACAAGAAGCTCTGACACATTTACCCTTAGCGCCAATGATTCTGGAGATTAGCATAGTCTCTTAATTAAAGGTCCTATAAGCATTACCCAATTCACAGTGCAACAAGGTGAACATCTGTTAGATGGGTTACAGTAGTCTGTATTATTACATTGTTTTTTATTTTTAACATTCTCACAGTAGGGGGCAGTAGTTAGCTTCTTAAAAAGATGTCTGTGGAGAGTTTTTCCCCATTTAAATCCTTAAATGTTAAG
This sequence comes from Pundamilia nyererei, assembly GCF_000239375.1. Taxonomy (NCBI): domain Eukaryota; kingdom Metazoa; phylum Chordata; class Actinopteri; order Cichliformes; family Cichlidae; genus Pundamilia; species Pundamilia nyererei. The sequence continues at coordinate 155,253 of NW_005187559.1, forward strand.
ATTTCCTTGGTGAAGTGAACTCCACTCTGTCCATATATTGCCCACAATTTATGTATTTAACTCAGTGAATAAAGCTTAAAACAGTCTTTCTCAGGTCTATTACTTTTCCCCATGACCACTTTCCTTCTTTTGTCCCCCCATCTCTCCTCCTGTGCTATGTTACAACCCCTAACTTTCTCTCCCACATGACAATCTCTTGCACATCCCTATTTCTATTCACAGGGCCCAAATCTATGCCATTAAATTCCTCTCAAATCCCTGCTCTTGCACTTGGTTTCCTCCCCTTCCCTCCTCAGTATTCAGTACTTTCTGCCAGCATTCCCAGTTCTCCCTCATGCCCTCCCAGCCTGCCTCCCCAGTTCACTGAAACTAATAAAGACAGGATTAATTAGATTGTTGTTTAAACAGTGAGATGGCCAGACAGACGCTGTAAACTCATAACCAGGGATTGGGGATAGCATGGGGTTAATCTCTCTCCTCTCACTTATGCACGCACACGCACGCACACACACACACACACACACACATGCACATATGCACGCACACACACACACGCACACACACACACCATCACCACATTTGCACACACTCACCCACCGAGTATCAGTATATATATATTTGGATAGTTACTCACATTCACCATATCATCAAAGCAGTGGTGCAACACATCTATGATTAGGAAATATTCTTGATCGTCATTACAATTCTTCAGTGGGAAAAGTTACGAGGAAGCCTGAACATGGGTGTGAAACAGATAAAGGTTGATGTATACAGAAATAGCAGCACAATGGAACACAAACCCTGTTAAGAAAGGAGGGAGGATGGGAAGGGAGGGAATGGGGGGAAGAAGGGATGAAGCCTGAAGTGTTGACGCTCCCTGACTGAGTGATAGGAAGGTGTTGCTGCCCAAATCTGGAGAGTAAAGAAGGAGCCAGGTCTGCACATTAGAGCTCCTAATCTGTGATTCTGTCCCAAACGCAGCTGCTACAGCTAATCTTTCTCAATCCATCTGCCAAACGCTCCCCAAATATCCCCAAATGACAGTGTCGCTAACTTAACATCATAAAGCAAACACAATACTCCTATAAGCAACCATACAAAGACTATTATGATAGGACCTTGTGTTTGACTAAATGTTGCTTAAATTACTTAGTCACAGTAACATTACATTGCATTTTAGAAAGATGCTTCCACTGTAAAATTCCTGCAATAACGCACATGTCAATCATAACATGTGGTACAGAACATGCATGCTACAAAAGGGCGCAATCATCACACCGCTCTGCACAGCCTCACTCTCAGCATTTCAAATACGTCCTTTCATTGGGAACAAAAAACAACAAAACAGAATCGTCAGGGTTGCTTGACACAAGATTGATGAGGTTGGTGGTTAAGTCCCACACTCCCTAATCAGGGGTGTACACAGCACGGTAGGAATTTACTCAACATGGCAAATAAAGGAAACTTGGGGCAACTGCCACAGAGGGGGGTCTGTAAGTAGATCAGCATAATCCCTCTAATAGAAGTATCATTCACACATGGGCCTGACCAGGGTGCAGCTTCCAAAAAATCACTACGGGCATGACGGATAAAGAGCAATCATACGATTAAGGTGAATTTAACTTTACAGGATTTATACATTCTAGTCAAACATGGCCACACATGCAGCCCAGGTTCCAGTGCTTGAGTAAATTTGTCAAATTCATCTTGAGTTCTTTATTTTAAATCATTAAAAATAATAAGTCTCTATGGTATGGGTTAATATCTGTATTTTTTCTGGTATGTTGGGTGTTACATAGTTATTTATGTTCTTAATTTTGTTTTAACTTTTTAATGTGTACAATTCAAAAAAGTGAAAACTAGAAGTCAGACAGCTGATGTATATTAAGGAACAGCTGTGCTGAAAGCTAAGCGAACAGATAGTTTAAAAAAACCTCTTTGCTTTGGATTTAGACAGCTTTACTTTAATGAAGTAATAATATGATATATGCGCGAATGCGTAGAATAGAGTTGCAAGTGCTCACAGGAGGCTGAAGGTAATGATCAACCTTTAGAGCGTGTGATGTACAAAACATTATAAAGACTGGCTCTAGGCAACTTTATGCTCAATGCCATGGATTTTGGAGGGGTTACGGGGCATGGCTAATTACAAGCTCACTGATTACGAGATCAAGTGTAGAGAGGCAGAAAAAGGTGCTGCATTGTAAGTATTGGTATAATCAGGTCTTTCCCTTTTGTTTATTGCAGAGCCTAGGCATACAAACATCACAACACAATCTTCATCACCTCCCTAAGCTGTGTCATGTGGCATTGTTTTGCCTGAGAGCTGTGACAAGCATGACATTGTCTGGTCTGCAATACAATCATTCCATAAATATGTATGTGTCTCAGAGCAACTGCAGTTGTTGCACTTGCTTTCATAACTGATGAATATTTATACAGGTACAGGTTTGGTTATACTAACTCTCTTTTTAAGGAGTTTCTCTTATTGCACTAAGCTTTGGTCTTTTGGTCACCAAGACCAAAAGAACCTAACTTAGATAAATTTAACTTTCACCACCAAGGATCCACCACCATTGTCACTCATTTTGATTTTTGACCTATAGTTTAAGATGGATCTCTTTCTCACAAGGTGTGATAAGCAGAGGTTTAGATGTCCTAGCTTGTGATTCCCACATATGTGACCGTAGTGTGCGACAATGAAGGTATAATAGAAGATTCACGTTACAGATGCAAAAAGTACAAATGATATGCATCAATCTTAGTTTTAAGTTGTATTCTGTTTAGTATCAATTTCTTAGATGTGTGTGGAGTGTGTGCGTTTGTGTGTGTGTGTCTGTGTGTGTGGAATTGTGTGTGTGCACTTTTGGCGGATATTGCTCTGTGAAGCAAAATGGCTCAGAGCCAGGGTTCAGTAATCACATCATCTCCTTTTATTAAATCTCCCTGCACTGCTTCTGTGTTATTAAAATCTCCCAGCATTCCCCACGATACTTGCTACCCTGCCACCACTCACTCACACTCTCATAGAGAAATACACAGGTTTAAAGATATATATATATATCTATAGATATAGATATAGATATAGATATATATAGTAAAGTCATGCATACAAACACACGGATATATATACAGCCGCATGCACACATAAACACAAATATGCACAGTTAGTGTAAACATAGATAAGGTGCCTGGGTACAAACATCAATAAAACGGTGACAGATGCTGCATCTGTGCACCACGTCCATCCATGCATCAGTGCAGTAACAAGGTCAATGCATGCTCTAAAAATGTGCAACATGTATATAATACTTGCTATCCAACGGACACAAGGGCCAACAGTACATAGAATAGATCTTTAGAGGTATTTGTGCACACTGAGGCAGTCCCACAGTTATAAAGTTACATGTTGTGACTCTTGCAGTAAATCTTGGTAATGACCAGCTCTACATCAGAGCAGCACTGATGTATATAATATTCAAGACTTTTCCTGTGTAAAGTAACAACCAAATACCTGCACGATGTGCATGGTCTCTGCATGCATGATATGTGTCTCTGGGTGTGTGGCTGTGAGTTACACCTGATGCTACCAAGAATGAATGCTATGTGTCAGGATATAGATGTGTGTTTGTGTGTGAGTGAGTGGGTGTGTGTTAGTTTAGATAAAACAGTTAATCCCCAGGCCACCAGAACGCAATATCCTGTCTGCCCGTTTCTCATTTCCTGTCTGTCTCTGGCGGAGCGGGAAGCAGCGGGGAGGGGGTGGCGGGGGACAGCGGGACCCGTTGCCCCAGAAACAGGAGATACAGCCGGTCGATTTGCGAGAAGTCTACGCCGATCTCCCTATCTCTCCCTCTCTGGTGCGACCCCCTATTCGCACTCTCTTTTTTCCTCTCCCTCTCTGCTTTTATTATCTCAGATTTAATAAAGCTGAGGCGAGCAGCTTGTTCTGCCATGAAACATTTATTAGCTGTCTGTTATAAAATTGTTGTGGGGGAGGAAAGATGATGGGGTCTCATCTCACATTATGCAAAAACAGTGGCAATATCACCCCCTCACCACCACCACCATCACCATCTACACACATACACAGACAAAAATTTGCCCTGGTCTGAAGCCGTTCTGTCCTTAAAACTCTCCCACACCTTGTCCTTTCCTTCTTTAACCCATTTTGAACCCTTTCTCCATCAGTGACAGTTCTCCCTGATGCTCTTTCATTTATGCCATCAAATCAGACTGTTTTTCAACAGCACACCATCAAAGCTCAAAAACCCATCCATCCGCACTTTATTCTCATCTGGCAAACCTCCAAACATCATCTGTTGAGCTGCAGGTGTAGCTAATATAAGACTCTTAGGTGAGAGAGAAGTACTTCAACTTTTGAGCATTGCATGTGTATATGATGTACAGCCAGAGCAGAAAAGCTACATTTGCCTTCACCAACAATGAGCTATAAACCTTACTCTCTCTGAGCTGAAATTTCCAGTTATTTAACCTAAAATTGCTCAGATTTCTGCCTCCACCCTCACGCTGTCATGGTTTGGTTTCTA
>NW_005187559.1:159885-227148 GCF_000239375.1 Pundamilia nyererei
TTTTTTTTACGTCAATAGTGACTCATTTTAGGCTTATAGGAATAAGGGTTTGTATTTCCACTGACATATCATTGCATAATTATCTGTAATAGTATTTCCCTGCAGCCCAGTATCAGACCTGTCAACCCAGGACAGCCAGAGCTGGGCAATTAGCACTGTACCCAATCAGCCACCCTGCCACCTCCTCCTATTCCCCTCCTGAGAGACAAAGGAGCACTGGAAGGGGGGGCGATTAAGAGAAAACAAGGGATAAACGGGGAGATAAACTGTTTGGTGTCATCGCTGCTATCAATCTCAACAAGAAGGAAATGAGGTTTGGAATAGAGAAATATTATTACAAAGCAGACAGTGATGAACGAGGTAACCGATGGTGAGATAGGGAGCGAAACGGTTGGTGGGGTGGAGGTATAGAAGGGAGAATGGGTAAAAGATGTGATTTCTAACCTCAGACTTAGACGTTCACTCGCATAAATGCACTGAGAGGATACTCTTTCAGGTCGTTAGTGTTAGACTCACGTCTAACTACTCGGCCAGCAGAGGATGATTCTATAGCTGTGGCCGCTAGGCCTCCCTCTCTATGTCTGTGGTGAGAGGGTTTGTAAACTTAGATGTAGTCTCTGTGCCCTCCACCCCACAGCGTGAGGCATTAAACTCAAGGTTTAGTGAATATCCACTCTTGTGACCTGTTTTTCACAGAGCTGGAGCTGCCTTTATGTGGCTTTCAAGGGAGTTTGGAGGCTTCTCACAGCCAGACTACCCTCAGCGCTGTTTGGGTTCAGTACTATTGAGAAGAGAACACTTGTTTTATAATTGTCACTTTGACAAGGAATCATAATAACCAGTTTTAGGATTATGCCTAAACAGCTTTAAAAAAAAGTCTGTTTTTAGTTTAATTGTAATTATATTAACATACAGTACAACTAGAGTGTTGTACTATTAATAATTTTGTCAGAAAAGTAACATCATTGAAAAATTCCATTTAAAGTTTTATAAAATTATCACTTCCTAACTTTTTCTAGCCAGATTTGTATAACTGTCCATTGTGCCAGTAAATGGAATGTATTGCGCCTGTGCGTAAAAACAACCTTAAGGGAATTTGTGTGCAGCGAAGTCTTATTCTAGTGCCTCATGTTGAACATCTGGTCCATAACAGGATGGAGTTCCAGAGAATTTCTCAAGGTTTCAAAACAAAAATAAATCCACAAGAAAAATCCACAAGATGCACTTGAGTTGTGTCTAAATCCCTTCATTTCCATAACAGATTGAGACCAGGGAAACTTAAAACTGGCACTACTAAAAAGGCATACCTCCAGTTTTATTTTATTTTATTTTATTTTTGTTTTATTAATGTGCTTATTTATGTTCACATACTTAATGTGAATGAGAGTGACATACTTAAGATTCAGTGAGAGTGGTCTGAGGCATTCTCAGAACCGAGCAGACTATGATTATGGTTCACCTGCCCCGCAACCCCAAATACATAAATAAATAAATAAGATGTTTAAAAAATCATCAGATATTTTGAAACCTTATATTGACTTTTTGATAATCAGTGTACAGTAATACAGAAGCAATGTATCCTTCAAAAGCATTAAACATGCAAATGTTGAACAAACCTTTGCCTTGGAGGCAGTTAACGCCACACGAATCAGGGTGGAGGATGGGTAACATTTGAAAATTTGATTTCCTTTCTCATTTGAATCTGCGTGTGTTTTCTTTTTCGTGAAGACCAGATAGATTAATTAAAAACATATGCCTACCCACAAATACATTTTGCATTTGTTTCTTTTTCATATATTAAAAGAAAGCTATGATTAAAAAAAGCACATGCACCATGCACTGTTTGGTCTGGTCTGTTTGTGACTAAAAAACATATATTTGGACTAGCCGGAGATAGTGCACAAGGAAGACATCCCAATATTAAAAACCCAAGCCTGCTTGCAAAATGCCATTTTTCAATTAATGCATTACATTCACATATTTTTCAGTGAATTCAGTTATTTTTTTAACTCCTTACAATTCCTGACAAAGTAAACTCATCAGCATGCAGTGACAGCACTGAAATGATGTGCATTTTCCTGTCTGAAGCAGGATTTGAGTATCCATACCAGGATATGGATATGGATACTCAAATCCATATCCTGGTATCCACTAATAATTGTACAAATTCCCCTAAAATTCTTATGCACATTCCAAATTCTTGGACATGGTTATCACACACCTGCTCTAGATGGAGGTGGTGGGGGTGTAGAGTAAGGCGCTGATGGACAGACTGCTGGGAAAACAAGGAGACATTGTTGCCTATCCACTGAAGGTCACGGGCATAACTGTGTGCCAAGTCTGGCACCGACTCACACAACAAGGCAACAAGGCATATGCAATGTATAGGGGACTAAATCAACAACATAGTGAATGAGCCTCTGACTATTAATTTGGATCTGCAATTACAGTCATTACACAGTGAGAGCAAATATACTTTTTCATTCCATCACTGAAAATGAGCCCAGTTCTTCAGTTATGGCACTACTGCCTCCAAGTTTCCCACTCATTTTTCCAGATAAACGTCACACAATGGACTTTCATCACAGTCCCCCCCCCCTCCCTCTCTTTCTCTCTCCCTCACTCTCCTCCAGATGTCAGGTACAGTGGGAGAGTCTGTGCTGCTGGATGCCGTCTGACACTTTTCATAACAATGATAACAAGCTGCAGACTCGTCCTTAAGCTGTCCATCCCTGGAGCTTCCTTTGCAGGCACACCCAGTGGCCACAGCACACACAAAGCAGCCAAAGTTAAAATGTAGAATGGCCACAAAAATGTACAGTGGAGTGAGCCATTAAAGAAAAAAAATCTCTGAACTTTTACATTGCAATATATTGTAGTGTGTCCAGATGCTGTACTACAAGGTACTGAATAGCAGTGGCAAGGGCTGTTGGTTCAGTTAAGATTGTAAATTTAAAAACAAGGGAAATAGACTTTGCCTTTGTGAAACGATTAGATCAATAAGCAAAAATAAGCTATAAAAACTGCTACTGCATACATTCAGTCAGTTTTCATATCTTATATTGGTTGTGGCTCAATTCCAAAAATGTGAAATTGTAAGCACACTGACCCTCTGGGTATCTTGAATATAAGTAAAGCCACATAGGTTTGACACACAAATCCAGCATTGTCTATAATGATAGATGTTTCGGATTGAATGTGGATTTTCAATTTAAAGGCCCATGTATTTTTACACAAATTTCTGTTATAGAAATTTGCAAAGTTTTTTTTTCCAAACATTAGTACAACATGTAGCCTGTATTTGCTACTCTCATTTCTCAACTTCATAAGTCTTCCTCATCTCTAAACTAAGTCGTTAAAGTTTCATTAATATTATTTAACCAGATTTGTTCAGTGTGAGGATTGATTTATGTGCAGGTCATTTGTACAGTCTAAATCATCTCCTTTCTTGACACCTACATTAATTTTTCAGAATTAAAATCACACGTGCTCTTGCAGTGATTAACATTTTACTACATCTTTTGTTGGCACATTGATAGATGCTGTTAAGTCTAACAAAAGACTTCCAGTAGATGTAAAATATGAAAGACGTGTTCCTCATCTGTTTTAAACAGAAGTTCAACTTCACTGTTCTCTCTCTCACTCTCTCCTTGTGTGTGTGTGTGTGTGTGTCAGTAACACAATAATATCACATCAGCAAATGTTACAAGATTAGTATGTCACTATACTTATATAACAATTACCTCTCAATTTGAAGTCCCAAAACCTGTTTAGCTTGGAAACAGGAGACTGGCTAACATCAGTTCAGTTTGATTGAGTAGGCAAAACTAAAATGTTTAAAACAGTCTCCATAAGTAAACTTACTCTGACCAAATTGAGAATTATAATTACATTTCAACGTACAATTAACTTTATTCTTTCCATTATTATGCAACTGTATTTCTTTGCAGATTATGTAAATTATTTTCAGCACGAGATAAAGCTTGTTTTAGTCACAGGGAATTTCCCAACCTAAATTTGTAGGCTGTGTTATCCTTGAACTGACAGTGTGTGTATGTCTGTGTGTGAGCATGTGTGTTTGTGAGTGTGTGTTTTTACTTTTCATAGTCGTGCTTGCAGTACAGCAGGCGGTCCCGGCTGTAACAAGTCCCAGTGAGCGCGCTTAAACACACGGCGCACTTGACACAGGTCTCGTGCCAGGAACGCTCATTCACGCGCAGCAGGAAGCGGTCGGCGATGGGAGACTCGCAGCCCGCACACACCTCTCCTCCTCTGTACTCTGGACCTGAAGGGAACATATCAAAGCATGAACAGAGAGATTGAGAGAAGGTAAAAGCCAAGATACTGGCCAAGTTTCCACAGTGTAACTCCAGCCGTATAAAGTGGCATGCTTCTAAATTTCCCTGCATCATGGTCATCGATAATGCAATAAAACACGTTTTATTCAATCGACCAACGAATGTGTATACTGTGTGTATATGCAATCGTTTGTATATGCAATCTGGCATAGAAAAACCGATGTTCTCTTTCGCATGGATGGAAAATGACAGGCGCATACTTCGCACAAAAGTTTATGGCAACCTCGGTGTTGGATATTAATTTTTTCAATCAAAAATCTGGATATTTAACATCTGGATATTTGTTTATTTCATTCCTATTTCGACTTTATGTGAACGATCATCTTGAATTATTTACATTTAAAAACAGTCGATCTTGCTTTTATTATATTATTATTTTAATTCTTACGTTAGGGTAACATAAGTCATATGTTACAACATATGATAACCTTGGCTTTGTTGCATTTTGTTCCTCATAGGGTAAGCCCAGTATTACGATAATAGTCTAATGTTGTGTTGGTTGTTAAAAAACTGAATCAATATTATATTTTATTTATTTATTTATTTTTAAATAATATTTTTTTCTATTATAATCTTAGGCCTGAATGTCTATAGGATCCTAAAAACGCGGACAAAATGGACAGGATCAAATGCTTTGATATTCTTATTTGTGGTCTTCATGATTTTCATAGATGATAAATTAATCCAAAAAGCTCATCCTGTGATTATTATACTCACTGTATAGTGTATCGGTTGTCGGACTTACCGAAAGGCGTGGAGGATGGAGGCTGCTGCAGACAGGACTGCTGGCTCTCCTCTGTTTTCATCCCTTCTCTCCTCCCCTCAGTGTGATCGCTAGAGACAAAAATGAACCATTTCTATCTAAAATATCAGTGGAACCATGCTATAGTAAATCAACCTAAAAATAAGGGGATTAGTAAGAGAGACGTTTTTATTTTTTATTTCATTATTTTATAATAGGACTGTCTATGCCACCATTATTTAAAATCAGACTGAATCAAAAATACACACTTACAGACTGGATTGCTCAAGCTTATTAATTGCAGGAGAAAAAAACACGATAAAAAAGAGAATTTGAGAATGTTTCTCTTCCAACAAAAATTCTAATTGAAAGGGATTTTTTACGAGCATCAAATTGTATTTCAAACTTTGCAATAAGCTATAACATCTGCATTATATATTCTACTTCTAATGGTGTAAGGCAATTTGTATGTATCGTGCATTTTATGGTTTCTTTTAAGAAATAATAACAAATTAACAGTTCTAATGCAAAAAATGTAAGACAAGCAAAAAATAAATATTTAGATTTATATTGGTTTAAATTTAAAATTTTTGTGTTGAAATTATTTTAAACATATATATATATGATCAGGTTAATTGTAAAATGTGCAATGTTTCCATTTTATCCTTTACAGAATTTTTTTTTAAAATTGACCCGTTAAATCAAACCGGATAACGAAAAGAGAAACTTTTCGGACGGCATTTTGTATTCTACTAATTTACCTGCTCAAACAAACAAAAATGAAAGAGGACAGAAAAAACAAGCAAAAATGGCGAAAGATTCAAATAAAAATAAATTAGTTGTGGAAACACTGACGAAAACTTTCTTTGATGTTTTTCTGCAGGCTGGAGTTTCTCAGCACTGGTGTCACTAGATTCTAGTGTTTTGTGTAAAGTATAATAATATAATGATAGTCTATATTTTAAATGAATAACACACTAGATTTGTGTTCTTATTATTGCGATAATTGTAAGGAACCCTATTGATTTCTACATTTGAGGGGCCTGTGGGGTGAACCTGTAAAATACAGGGAATATAAAATGGATTGTTGCCTTAGAAAGTGAAGTAATTAGATAACACCAAATGACTTATGTAAATACAACTAATCTGATTTGGCACTTTTCCTAATTGCGGGTTGAATACATTCATGACACACTTGTGTAAAGCACCAATAATTACACGTCGACGCTAAAAGCCGGTGCTGTGATCATCAATATCGAAGTAATAACGATTTCTGGATTTCCCGCAAGTCACCTGGAGCTACAATTAAAGAAAGCAAAACTGTTATATTTATGAGGATGAACAATGTTTTCTTTAAAGCTGAATGTTAACTGCATTCAGATTAATGCTAAGAAGCCAATCTCTGTTTAATGCAACAAACAGTCTTTCTATTTTGAGAGATTTGTTTACAAGCTGTTTGTAATAAATAGCTGGAAACTATGAAAAGTCAGACCTTCCCTCGTGCCATCAAAAGTAAAAGACAAAGTTGAGTTGTAGATGTGATTGCTGAATTCAAGTCACGTTAAAAACTACTGTAAACGAACATAATAATAATAATGATTATTATTATAATACTCTAAAAGCGGCTTGCAGTCTGTAAAGCAGCTGGTTCCCTTTAGCATCATATTTTTAGGACTATTTCACATGCTTGTGCCAATACATTAAAGATCGAAGATCATAAAACATAACAGACAGCAAGGTCATCAGGATTTAATCCTTTATCCCGTGTATTTGTCAAAAGACCCCTAATAATGTTGGATCTAAGCACGCGCTGCTGCTGGAACACGAAATGCACATCAATTCAAGCAACACGGTTATTTGGAAATCACGAGGCTGCCTTCAGTGACAACCTGTTCTTGAGTTGCGGAGACCTACCTTGAGGTGAAACACACTCCTCCTGAAATCTCGGTTGGCAACATTAAAACCTGGGGAAACTTTAGACTAGTAAATGAACAGACGCGATCGCAGATTATCCACCTGTACCTCACAAAGCGCCGAGCATGTTGCCTACGGTAAAAATCCAAATACCATGATGACCCGAAGTACTGCCTATTGTCTCTCCTGTTTTCTCCGGCAGCCGTGTGTGCGCTCTGACTTGTTTTGTGCGTAAAAAGGCGCAGAGGGAGGAGATGGACAGAAAAGGAGGGAGGGAGAAGGTGCGGAAAATGATGAGGGAAGATGAGTGATAATACAGCCTATTGATAACTCAGATGGGGAGGATCTTTTGCATTTGTGCTCACGGTTACACGGAAACTTAAAAGGGCACAGCTAAGGTGAAACAACTTGTGATGACATATCAGCCCCTTTCACACAGGAAAACATATTTAAGTTTTTGTTGTATTATACACCAAAACTGTCTGAGTTTGATGCAAAAATATCAAAAGAACAAAGCCGAATGAAGATGATATCACTTTACTCCTTCTAGACATCAGGAAATGTTGCTTCACTCCATTTACTTACACCAGGCTGTAAAATCAAACAGGTGCAGGCACTAAAATGCTGACATGGAAGTAAAAAAAAAGTGTCATGTCCAAACGCAGAGCACTGAAATTAAAGATAAAAGGTTTATTGCCTTTTCACTATTGTGTCTGACATGCTTTTCCCGCATACTGAGAGAGGACCGCCCCCTTGTGTTAAAACAAGAAAGGTGCATTAAATGATCAGTGTTAGGGTCAAGGACACCAGTAAAGGCATATATTTGTTTACAGACTATAACATTTTTCATTTATAGGCAATAATATATTGGGAAAGCACAACAAATGTAAAACAGCATTATATTGATGACACTGCATTTTACAAATATTCATTACAGTTTGTTCGGGTCAAAACCGTTATACTCAGGTGCTAGTTTGTATCTTTTCACCTCGCCTACTAATTAAGTCAAAACACAAGAGCTAATTAAAAAAATAATATATAAACTTCTCATGTGTGGTCTGTTTAGTGAACTGCTGGATTATCAACAGACCAAAATCTAAAGAAGATTAAGTGTTAATCCAAGCAGGCACCAGGATTGAACTTTTCCATGTGTTTCATATGTTAGTTCAGTAGGTTTGATGACTAAAGACTTTGTGTTCCTGTGGTGACATTTGCACCTAAAATGTGGATGTATTCTATTCATAATAAAGGCATAATAATGGTAATATTGACAGAAGCATTTGTTGTTACATACAATAATGGTCATATTAATGATGTCCTTTGCTGTATGTGAAATCATTCCAGTGAACCATCTGCAGATTTGTATCTTCCCTCAGACAAAGAGCTGCTCATCCTTCCCTGAGTGGCTGCGTCTCAGCCTTAGACCAGACAGGATCTTCTGGGCTGGTGAGGTAACATTTTTCTCAACGGGAATTGTCTTTGGTGACGAACACAGATGGTGATAATGTCCAGTACTCTGCTTGTTATTGCTCTGATTTATGTTGCGATTTGCTCGACATCCTCCTGCCACCTCTTCAGCAGCCTGCGTTGCACTGGATGCTGTAGAAGGTGAAAGTGGTGCATACGTAGAGTCCAAGCCCAGCATGTACTGCACAACCTCACGGGGGCTTAGTGGGGCATCCATTTTATTCTCTGTGTCAGTAGTCACATGCTGGGGCTCAAGAATGCCCTCATAATGGATATCTATGTCTCGAGAAAGTCTTTGTGCCCCTGGCTCTGGAGAAGAGCTGCGACTGCTGTCTGCACTTCCTGTGTGGCCCCTCGGTTGAGGTGCAGCCTGTCTGGCTGCACATGCTGGGTTCGAGACTCGCGTTCCTGTATTATGATGTCGGTGATACTTCACAGGCTGTCTGGTGAAACGGTAGTATGGCTGGACTCCTAAATCAGAGGTAGCTTCTCCTACCATCTCACCCTGAGGATCACTTGATACATCTCTCATAGCCAGGACTGGAGCAGTAGAAGGATAAGCATGTGATTCACAAAGTTAAGCATTTCCAACACCAGTTATTGATTATTTTGCTTAAAAAAAACAAAATCATTCTATATGATATATAGTGCAACTTGACTTGAAATCGAGGACTTTTGAAGCTGCTGTTTTAGCAACAGAGAAGAGAGCCTCTCAGAAACACAGCGAAAGTACAGAAAGCAAAGAATGGTTTGAGCCTCAGACTTTCCAAATCCCCAAACTCCAAAATCTAACTTTGTGTTGTCCAAATTCATACAAAAACTCAAATGTCAAACTGCAAATTCCAAAAGAAATGATCATAATATAATTAAAATCACACGAATTAATTCATTAATTCCACAAAGACTATCCCCCACCAATAAAGTACACTTTCTTCTTCTTCTTCTTTCCCAGAAAAAAAGTACTCAACCGAATTCAGCCACTTTTACTGAATAGCAACATATAAGGAAGTCCTACTTCTAAAGATAACTGGATGATGTACGCAAAGTAATTAAAAAAACAGACATTTTAAGTATTCTACACCTACAGAATCTCACGCTTAGAAACACAAGCTACTTTGTAACTGTAAATTAGAACCAACCCCCTGTGTGCAAGACATTAAGCAAAACACTTGGGAGCTGTTTGGTAATACCTACAAGAGGATTGTTTAAGACATGTCCTCAAGTAGCAAAACTACAAGCTGACACAAGAGAGAACTCATTGTACTTGGCAACTGAAAACGTCAACATCTTTAGGTTTCACAGGACATAGACACAGTGGATAAATTTATTTGCTGACCTGCTCTAGTCAGGAGTAACTTCTCTATCACTATGCCCCGCCTACCTGCTCTCTCACTGGCTTCAGCGCTGAGCTGGTCCACTGCCTCATTGGATGAAGACTTGTCAGATATATAACCCTCGCTTGACTCTCTCTTGATTCGATTCTGCTGGAATGACACAAGTTGAGTGGTGGATTACAGACCACATCTAAACCTGCAGCACTGCATTATTATAGGATTCCTACCGGGGGAATGACTACTTGGGATAAGTCTTTTTTATTTTTATTTTTTTTATTAGGTACAAATATAAAAAGGTTTTACTCTCCTAAAGAAAGGTGATATCCTTTTTGTGTTTTAATTCTTTTGATGCAACCCAGCTAAAACCCCACAATTAGGTGAACTTTAAAAATCCTTTTTACAGGAAAGAGCTGTGTAAAGCAGAAAGTAAAAGCTAGAAAGACGGTCATGCAGGCCAGAGTGCAGAGGGCAGGAGAAATGCAGCAGTGTGCGTGAGGATCTTGTTAATCCTGATGGAAAAAACGTGAGGTTAAGGTGGCAAGTGTTAAGGCTCTTAAAAAACTGGTAAGTGTGTTTACTCTCACATGGTGTGAATGCTAAGCAACTGCTGCTTAAAAGGGAGCAGTTAAAAATTAGCCATAGATGTTTAAAGCGCACTGAAATACTTACTTCTACTGAGCGTGGCCGCTCTCTGGACGTGGTTTCATTTTCTGAGTCGAGATAAGCTACCCCATCCAAGGGGCAGGAACCTCTGGGAGGGGTGTCAGGAAGAGGTGCGGTAGGGGGTGGAGGAGGGGGTGTATCGGATCCCTGCTCCAGGCCGAAGATTTTGTCGTGGTGTGTGATGAGGAACTCAACAAGTACAGCCTGGTAGGTGGTCTCCAAGAGGGCAATCATTGACATGTCTGTCGACACTAGAGGGCGCAATAACGTTGGCCCAAAAACAATGCCTAAATTGCTGGGAGACATCTTGTTCTCGTAGTTTTCTGAAACTCTGTAAATAAACACATGAGACAAATTCAAGGACAGCTTAAGTTAAATTTGACTTAGAAGTCAAAGTCAGTGGTCCAGTATAGAAATAAGTAAATGTCATCTATCAGGTTTAGGCCAAGTTAAACTAGAGAGGTCTGTGGTGCCAGAGCATGCTCACCTTTGAAGATGAGATACAAGATGCTGCAAGGTGCTGTAGCAATATGGAGGAAGTCTGTGTAGTAGCTTTTGCAGGTTGTCAGTGATATCCATTATCTCATTAGTCTCTGGTGACGTCTCCCCATCATTCAGGTGCTGAATTGCTTTCCCCACCGCAACGAAATCATTGTACAGGTCAAAAGTTAGTAAGGGCTCAGGCAGCTGCAAGAGATAATATTGAAAATATTCAGTGCGATATCAGACAAAAAATTACATCTCTTGAATTGTGCAGAAATGAGGTTTGTATTTTAATATCTCCTTTACCTCCTTAAAGAAGTGCTTAAGGATAGAGGTGATGTCATGTGGTGAGAGGTCCGAGAGGTCCACTTGCTCTTTTTGTGTTTCAAAGGCATGGCAGAGCTTCTGAATGCGAGGCTTGGACCCACTCACGCGATACACACCCTAACAGAAATGATTATTAGATCACTATTCATACTTGACAACCAATGTATTTGTACCAGTGTGAGGATAAATAATACCTGGACAGAGAGAGCACGGCTCTCAATCTCAGATGTGCAGAGAATCACTACAAAGGGCACCTCATCTGGTCTGTCACGTGGCAGCAGAGAGAGGTCCACTCCAAACACCGATCCCTTCTTATGCTCACATTCTAGCTGACACACCTCCATACACTTCCTGTGCAAAGCTAGGCCACACTGAATGTGAGATAGAAAAGAGCTAATCTCATTAATAATCTCATGAAAGACAGTTTTCTGCCCATGTTACAATATATTCATCAAATGTGTAATCATACCTCTTCACATTCAACTCCACTGACAACAATATAGTTGTCACACTGCTTGCATTTGGCCATTTTGCTTTTCATTTTCTTGAGTCGATGTGATAGTGCAGCTCGCGAAACCTGTGGCACTTTGGCTGGCTGACTATCATTGTACTCTGGAGGAAGGTGGAGAAGATAGATTTATTTGCCAGCCAGGGATCAAATAAAAAATATACTCTATTAACATATTCTGTTCATGAAAAGAAAAGGAGGTAAGAACCTGATTCATCCCGGTCATCTAGGTCGTCTGATGACACTGTCAACGTGGATGCGGTTTTACCCTGCCTCCTAGCTTCAGTTATATATTCCAAATAAAGCAAAAACACAGTTAATTTTTTTTTAAAAAAGTTCCACAAGTTTCGAGATGCATGTACTGTAAATTAAAAGTTAGATACAAAAATGTAAGCCTGTGCCTACCAGGGCTAGACAGGGACTCTGAACTGCCTCCGATGCTCTCACTGTCACTGTATCCAGTTTTCCCTTAGGTGAACCAACACACAAATATTATTAAAGAGAAAGATTTTTTTTTTATATAAAAAAGTATAATTAGGTGGAGCCCTTACTGCAATCACTGGATCGTCGCAAAGGACTATCATCTGCCATGAACGAGTCTGGCAGAGTGTTCAGAGCGCTGGTTTTTCTTTTGTTGCTTTAAAGAAAAGAAGTTATTGAAACAATTATTTTAATAAGTAAATAGGTGGAATATATCAAACATGTTTTCTATCCTATTTTATGACAAGGATATACACTCAAATACATCTGTCCCTACTGACACATGTTTATATGTTCACATTTATATTTAAAAACATGCTACATAAAAGAAGCAGCAATAAGTCCTTTTAACGCACCCTTTACCGTGAGGAACATACTCCTGGAAGGTAAATTTTTGGAGAATCTGCTCAGGGCGACGCTTACTGAGAACATACTGCAGATAGGGCTCACCAGACTCCTGGGCTCTGCATGTTACCTCCAGGTTGTGATAGCCAAGTGGAACAGGCTCTGCCTGCTGACGCTGGAAGTAGAACAGGTTCACTGTGACCTAATACAGAGAGAAGACATCATGTGGAGTCAAGGAAAAAAACTTTAATCAAAAAAAGTGATATAAAATATAAGAGTAGTGTTTTGCTCACAATTTACTTTTCAAACCCGCAAAAAGTAAAAGAAAAAAAGAAAAAATATGCAAAGGAATCTTGTAATTTTATAAAACATGGTAGTTTTTTATTAAAATTCTTTATACTGTATGATGCAAAACATAAATCACTGCTTAGGTAGATTATTATTTTCACGTACATTTTTGTATTAATCAAGCTGATTAACTACTAATAGTTAGACATGTTAACTTCTCTTCAGTCATTAGACTGTTCTTAGGTAATGATCCTGTAAATATATATCTAGCTATCCAAGACAACTTATAATATCAACTATATAGTAACACATATTCTATATTTATACCAAAATGAAGTACTGACCTCTTTGAGCACAGTGTCTCCTTGAAAGATGAGCTTACGAATGTGTGAAATGATTCTTTCTTTCACCTTCACTAACTCATCTTGGTGGATCTTTGCATCAGTCACACACTGTTTATATGTCAACTCTGCCTCTAACACCTGTGAGGACAGAAAGAAAATCTAAGTGGATATGCAATCTGTGTTTTCCTCTTTTTGCATCGTCTCATAAGCCATTATTAAGGATACCAAAAAATATTTACTTTTTGTTTGCTGAAACCTTAGGCCCTTATTTCTACAGATTATACAGTATTTAGTCTATTAACATGACACTCACCTTAGTCTGAGCTTCATCCTTAGACTTCCTCCTCTTATCTAGTGTTTTGCTTCCTACTGTGTCATCTGCAGCCTTAGCAGAGACAGCTTTCGCCTTTTCTAGCTCATCACAGCGCTGGAAGTACTGTTGCTTGGCCTTTTTATAAGCTGTCACTGCTTCATTCTGAAAACGAGGAAGGGAGATACACAGAGTGGAGAACACTGTTTATTACTGGCACAAATTTTAGCACAACATACGAGAACGGAAACATGTTGGTTACATCCATAACAGACAAAACAACATATACATGACATGCAAACAAGTATACTGTCCACTGTTTATACAATTTATACACAGATACTAATTTTAGATGAACTGAGACAAAAATATGTAATGATTCTGGCAACAATTTCACTATTTTCATGTACAGTCTAATATGACTTTAATAGATACCAACAAGTTCACTAACGGTGCAAATAACTCTGCTTAACGTCAACCAATACCAGGAGTGATTA
This sequence comes from Pundamilia nyererei, assembly GCF_000239375.1. Lineage (NCBI taxonomy): Eukaryota > Metazoa > Chordata > Actinopteri > Cichliformes > Cichlidae > Pundamilia > Pundamilia nyererei. The sequence goes on from NW_005187559.1 coordinate 173,946, forward strand.
TTTACTTACCATCCTCCTTTGTTCTCTTGCCCACTGCTCTTTAAATTCTCTGCGCCACTTATCAATCTCATTTCTCTTTGCACTCAAGGCCTTTGAGACAGAGAATCGATATTTAACACATATACATCTAAACATTAGAGATGGTTTTAGATGATGTGTTTGTAGGCTTCTATACCTGGTAACAGCGACTTTGCAGCAGATCAGAAGTCCTTCTAGCGTTCAGACAATTTTTGATGTCTTGTTCTAGAGCCAGTGTGTAGATGTACTGTAATGGCATCATTTCCTGCATAGACAAGAGCAAAGAAAGAGAAACGCCACAGTCTAAGAAAGAGAAATGCCACAGTCTCTGTTCTAGGCACCATTATAAGTAACCCATTGTGATGTACTTTAGCAATCATTGGTACAGTTTTTGTCAAGTATCCAGTAAACCATACCTGTTGGAGTACATTGGTTTTTGCTCCTTCAGTCGTCTTCATTATACTTTTTGCAAATTCCTGCTCTGCAAAGAAAAAAACAAACTTTTTTTTTTCTTTTTTATGTAAAAATAAAAAACACAGGCATGGTACATGAAGATAAAAAAAACACAAGTAGAATCCACTGAAATTCTTGCACTATACTGAACATTTTTGGACATTACCTATCTTCTGTGTCTCTTCACAAGTCTGACATTTGATGAATAGCCTATGCAGCACCCACAGAATAACTAGAACCTGTAGTGTGGTCAACTCTAACCTGTGTCTATTTTGAAGTTAAAAGAGGAATTAATTTGGTTAAAAATACCTGTGGTTTGCATTTTGCATCAGTTCAAGAACTGCAACAGGAAATGAACCAAGCTGATGTCAGTATGATCTCACTCACACTGTGCAAGTACTGATACAAACACTAAGTCAACAGCAGTTTGTGATCTGAATGCTCTCTTTGAGCAATGGGCTCTATACTGTTAGCAAACTCAATGTGTTGCTTTACTGTGTAATCACTAGTTTGGGGCTGAGCTTCACCCAGCATTACTCATGTGTTATCATTGCCTAACTGATCTCCTTACACACTTGAGGTTGGTAACTGTTGCTGTGTTTTGAATGATAACTCTAGTATCAGGTAGTGATGTCAAAGTATATTGACATCACTACCTGAACTCATAGGATCTGAAAAGGCTCACAGAAGAGGAATCGCTGTGTACTCCAAAGCCCTCCTCTTTTCAGCTAATCTGCTCTTTAATCCTTTCTGTTTGTGTGTAGCGTGCAGTTCTCTGGAATGACTGCATAAACTCACATCCTCTTTAACAGAAATAATCCAGGCAGGAGATGAAAATTACTTGATGGTACTCCAGCTAATACTAAAAATGCATGTATTATGATTTTTCTTTCTTAATGGGTAATACAAAGCAGCAATCCAATCTTCAGTGTGCACCTCTTCTCCTTACAGGGTGACTACTGCAGCACTATTTCAAATGTTATTATATCAAAGCAAACAAAAAACAACAACAACAACAACAACCATTTGCTCTAACTCTAGATGAAAATACTAGGACACATTCACTTATACCTAACCTACTTGCATGAAATGATCATTTACTAACACTTTAAACCAATTAATGTTGGTACTACTCTAAGACTACTGACTTCATAGTGGATCAGAATTATTTTCATTTATATTGTACACATTATGGCTTTGCATTCTGTAAGAAATCCACCTATTCTTGTTTCTGTGTGCGGTTTCTATTCAAATATGCCATCTACGATAAGACACAAAATTTGCATGTTACACTACTATTTCCTTTACTCAGCTGTGTATTTACCCAAGCTGATTCTCTTCTCCATCCAGGCAAGAAGGTCTTTGGCATATCGGCACCACAACTTGGCGTACTGCAGCGCCGTCTCCACTCCATCCTCACAGCGACATAGGGCCAGGTCTGCTTCTTGGACTGTGAGAGAGTACATCATCATAATGGTAGGCTCGAGGTGTACCCAGGAATTACACTGTAATAGCACCTAATATCCCCTTTTCTCAAGAAAACGTTTAGTCTGTCCTTAAGTGATATTAATGGTCCCAGACTATATCTGACAACATAAAGAAATTTAAAAATCAAATACCAGTTTAAAAAAAAGATATACACAAACCCAAAACAGGAAATAATGGCTGGATATGACAAGTCATAGCTGCTCCTCAGAGTAAAGGTCCTGCAGTTTCCAGAAGGTGAGAGCAAACTCTAGCATGTATACTAAAATATACATTAGTTTGTCGGTAAAAAACAAAGAAAAACCCCTCTTAAATTAGTCCTATGTCTCACAGTTGACAGAAAAAGGATGTAACTAGAGAGAGGACAGCCCCAAAACAAACTGCTTTAGCTAAATAACTTCCCTCCTCTCTCTTCCCTTTTGCCTGGCCCCTCCCTCTCACACCTGTTCACTCGTAGTCAGCTACCGACACAAGCCATGTTGTGAGAGCACATAACAGCACACTAGCATGTTGTTATAGCGCTACTGTGGTCACCAAGGCAGGGCGTTAATACGATAACCACTCTTCTTCCTCTGTGAGTCACACTAGTGCAGGGTGGATGATGTATCTGTGACAGTCACATGGTCTAACAAAAGCTCCCTACACTACTTTCTCAATGTGTTCCACTTCCAGCACAACCTTCGCAAATAAATGCAATATTTTTTTTTCTTTTAACCAAAGCTGATGCATTTCAGCAACTTTCACTTCTTCTAGCGGTCCATTGTGCAGTGCTTTAAAACATGCAAGCATGTTATGCCAGAGAGACAGAGAGGTAGATTTTATACTGCTCTTCCCCTTCAGATAGCTGCCAAATCCAGTTAGAGTGGTAGGAAAAAAAATCAAACCAGACTTTCTTCTGCCATCATGCGCAGCCCACAAAATAGAACATGCAATTCCAGAGATATGTTAGGTTTTGTGCTATGAGTGACCTCTCTTAGCCTTTCCTCTCTAGGGAGAGCTCTGAGCACTTTCAGAAATCAATCCTTTGGAGTTCAAGCACTTGGAATAAGGATTATTCAAGTCAAGTCCAGAATGCAGAGTGACAGGGTTTAGAGGAGCGTTGAATCAGGTTTATCTCCTGGCATGTGAGAGAGCAAGCGTGCTAAGGTGGTGTGGGGGAGGTGTTCTTGAGAAGAGCTTCTATGCCCCAAGAATACATTTGACATTGCTCACCATCCAAGTTTAACACAGTGTGCCTCTGTAATATCTTATCTTACCATGTGCCTATAATTTGAGTCAAACTGAAGTTTGTGCACTTAGCCCAAAGTCCCACTGTAGACTATGAGTAAGTCTGGTGCATTTATCCATCTGACTTGTATTTATGCCATAGACCATGTAACAGGAGATTTCTGTGACTCTCTTTTTTCCACTAGTCTAATGTAAAAACTGAGAGCAGCTGTCCCCTGCTTTAATCCTCTCTCTTTAGCCTAATCTTGTTACAGAGGGATCGTTACAACTCACAGCTGATTATAAGACAATAAATAAATGTTGAAGAAGAGTATTTGTAAAGTGTCACAGGCAGTAGCTCCTGCTACATCTAATGATCCGATGGGATGAAGGATAGTATCCTGTCAGTCCCAGGAAGGTTTGTGCTAGGTTAAGCAGGTGACTGAACCACTTCAGCAACAGGTTCACAGTGTAAAGGAATGTCGCATTGAGACCAACTGTTTATAACAGCTGTCGTTATTCACTGACCCTGACCAGAAAGCATGCAGACAATAACACACTCATTTGGGCTTTTTCATCCCTTCTGTCACACAAACCATACCTGTCTGAGTTCCATCCACGTCATTGGGTTCGGCACATATCTGTGGACAAAGTGCATCTTCAAACTGGTGGAACTCTACAACTCTATCAAAGCACATCTAATCGTCTAAAAACAAACCATCATTTGAAAACTGAACCTGAGCTAAACTTTAGCATAAACAACAGCATAAATGACAGGCCTTTGATTAAGTAGGTCATTCACTACATTCAAAAGGTATTTATTTCTTACAGTCACGTCATGTTGCTCTGTGGTCTCTGCAGTTTCTACAGAGATAGGTTCGGAGATGGACTGGGAGTCAATCTCTGCTAGCAGATCATCCCCTGAGCTGAGCACAGAAAGAATGTATAAGGAGAGAAACATATTTGTCAAGGAATATGCCACCAAGCATATGCTACTGGGCCTTTTAGTACCATAAACAAGCTCCTTAAGAACCTTTCAAGGTCCAGTTTATGTATTTTTATCATCTTAACTATATTCACCACTGCACCTTTGCTTTAGAGAAATGTTATAAACAGTTTCCAGTCAGTGCTTCTAATAAAATATGAGTCACAATCAGGATAGATTAAACCAGACATGGCAATGCTAATATAGAAAGTTATTAAACCTTTAGTTAAAAGCTTGCACTAGATAAATATACCGACAGATCACACATAATTGAGTTCATGTTGATGGATTATTAAATGATAAAATATAAATTAATAATTCCATCCTCAAGAGCTTCTTATCATTTTCCATCTCTAGACCATTTGAAATACCAATTCACTAACCACAGTTTTTACTTAGCACCCGAGTGATGCAGGAGAAAAGGGTTGCACAAGGTAATACTTACGAAGAGATGAAAGATAAATCAAGGTTATCAAAATCTCGGAAGATCTCACTGTATCGCTTTGTTTCCGATTTCTGCACTCGTTTCACATCTGAAATGAGAAATGTAAAAGCTAAGATACACACAAACTTTACATTGTATTTATGTTACATAGAGTAAACGGTGATCCTGACATGTGAACCCTTCCCCCACCCCGAAAGAGCACAAACTATATAGAAATGCATATTATACCACAGTATCAAAGCTAGTTCATCAAGTATATGCCAACATTTGGTAGCTTGCAAACACACAGATACACACATAGATGAACTGAAAAAAGGATCCAGTTCAAAAAAAGAATCAAACTTAGCTTCTCATAAAATCCTATCTGACAGCATTTGCACTTAATGTGAAATAAAACTGACACATTTTGTTGCTTAAACTTTTGTGCTTTTGTGCAACACTTTGACCGTTTATAACCCTCTGACATAGCAAAAAGTTAAGAACTGATCATTCACAATAGGTGTAACAAATGTAAAAAAGAAATCACTCGCTCAGAGAGGCCTCCATTTTGGTCAACCACATCCTGCTTGCAGTTTGTGTCACGTCCCATCGTGTACATAGAGTCCTTGTTTTTCACACCACCAGTGTTTCAGCTCAAGAATAAGAGCTGACAGGAAAGTAAGATGTTTCAGCAAAATTTGAACACCGTTTTCCAATGTAGTTGCACTTAACTCTGACAGTTGTGTTTGCTGTTTACCCGCAACATTTGCAAAAGCTACTTGCATGAATTGAGGCTACACTGCAACAAGCTTCTGAATAGAAACTTTCAAGCAAAGAAACATTTCTAATTTCTAGTGTGTCAAATGACACAAAAGTCTCCAAAACATTAGTTTTAAAAGAAGTGGACAGTCTTGGCTTTTTGGAAGGAGTAGGCTAATTCTGCTGAATAAAAATACAGAAGTTAAACAAAAAGACAGAACAAGAACCTTTAAAAAAAGAGTTCAGGAAGTTCATCAACAAGGAGGATGCCGCACAGCAGCAGAAATCTTCTGACAGACTCATTAACAGAGGCACTTTATGCATGCAGCGTCTGCATGCACCCACATGAATACCCATGTCATAATGGCGCTACACTGCTTTGAGTAGATTTCCAGTAACACAAACCAAAATAATATTTGGCAATTAAAAAGTTTGGGGTTTCTTCAAATGAAGAAAAATATGTATTAATAGCAAAAAAGTTTTAACATTTTGAAAGGAAAGAAAACAGATTTAAGTTTCATTTAAGCATGGGCAAGTTGATATTTAGAGTAAAGGATACAATTTACTCAAAATGACCACATGTCATAAATCTTATTTGTGCTCACCTGTGCCTTGAGTAGAATCCTTGTTTTCCACTAAATCTTCTTCCATTTCTGCGCTATTTCCACAGTAGGCAGACCCTAACAACACCTCTCACACATTATCTCGCATCAGGGTCAAACTACAATACACAGTAAAACACTTTGTATTTGAATTGGTAGGAAATCAGGACTGTAGTTTAAACACAGCGATATAAAGCTGAGCCCCAAGCGCGCTGATATGCAAGTTCTTAAAATGATCTTCCTCTGGTAGAGTGAAGGTTGGCCAATGTTTTCGCCATCAAGGGGAAGAGGAAGTGTATCTTACAGTCACTGGAGGCCCCACCTACATTGTCTAACCATATATAGTGAAAAGGTACCACTGTGATAAATTTGTATTGTCGTAGTAAGAAAGATTGTTCCTTAAATATTGGCATGTACCACTGTAATGTAACAATTACACTTCAGAAAACATATCTTGGTTAAAAATTAGTATATACTAAACATAGTTGTTAATATATATAATAAGTTATTTAAGAAACATTATTTCACTGTCATGTAAGCTACCTTATTCAGCCATCTGCAGGTGTGATAAAAACCTCAATGAGAAAGTCGGTTGCGTGACATGCCGAGAATAATCAGCTAAAAAGTTCAATTCTACTTGTAATCAGCAGCTTGGGTACTCTGTTTTTTCCAGTGACAATGATGAATGAAATGGTGAAGGCAAAATCTGCATTCAGGTCACAGTCTACAATGTGTGAATGACTTCACAGTAAAATGTTACTGTGCCAGAGGCTACACAGTAACAGACAATTTTCCATTAGTCACAATATACAGACGTCATAATTTGTATTTGGACAGTCAACATTAACTAAAAAAATGGTTACTCCAACAGAACAGTAAGCATATAATGACAGAAGTCGAACCTGTTAAAAAGAAAACATTTTATTTTTTGTCGGTACAAGCACCACTAACATTTTGTGCACACTTAGTGAGTGAATAACTCCCATCAGGACTCAACAGAAACTGGCTTCATCAGAGATCTGTGTATGTGATGAGGGAAACCATGACACAATAAATATACTGTGAGAAATATGATGATCTACACTTATCTTATGTAATGACAATTCATAAAATCTACCACAATCAAAATGCTCAACATTCACACTGAACTGATCTGAGATGGAACAGCAATACAGCTCTTTTCCACCGATGCAGCGCTGGTGCTTAATCCAGAACCTGTTTGATAGAATTTCTGCCAAAAAAGACAAATGTATTCACAACGCCACAAAACTAATGGGCCCAAAATCAGAACAATCATTGGCAAAAAGAAGGGCAACCACAAAAATTTCACAGGTAATTTATAGATGCAGCCCACACTGCGCCATAACTTTATGGACATGGAAAATACTTCAAAGTCTGCTACATAAATGTGAGCTCTTTCTAAAAAAACCCAAAAACTAAGGCAGAACTTGCATGGGTACCAGCACCGCATCTGTGGGAGAGAGGTAATAAAATGGCTGATGTGCATTTGGATGTGGGCAAGTTGAAACACCAGTGTGTTTGGTGGCTTGTCTCACGTCTATTTGTATGAAGAGGTGGTTGGTGGAACTACAAGAGTAAAAAAACCAACCAACCAAACAAACAAACAAACAAACAGGACAAAACAAAACAGCAACATTTACTGGTGGTAAATCTGCCTCAGTATTTCTGTAAATTAAATTACTTGGTTATGAATTTTGTCACCTTGATAGAAATTTGCTACAGGGTTCTATTGTACCGTCCAATGACCAACTAAAATTTTTTTTTTAAAAAAGCACTGTTATAAAATTTAACAAAAACAAACAAAACGATTCAAAATGCCAAAAGTTCATAGGTTTTGCATAGGTTGATCTAAGACGTCTTTATTTTGCTCTTTGGTGCAGATTTGTTGTTGTTGTAGCCAAATTCATTAATTTCTCAAGGCTACAAAACGCAGTCTAATCTCAAATTAGCACCACTGAAACGCAGCAGTCCAGTTTTGTTCTTTACCAGTATACATTATTTCTGTATGACAGAGAGTAGGTGGGAACTGCAAATGCCATTCCAAATGGCAAGTCTAGTGCCTTTATAAAGTAAAAACCACAAGCTGACGACAGCAGAAAACATGACATGCATGATCCCTTTTTAACTTTTCACTTCTGATAATTTAAACTTCTCTATATTCTTTGATACCACATCTGATCTGATGCAAAATCAAAGTGATCAAAGGTTAAACATGATTACAAAACTAATGTGGTGCGTTTTATGGACCTTTTTTTTTTATTTTTCCAAGGCTCTTAGTGACTTCCTCTCATAGCTCATCCCGTGCTGTACTGTCCAAAGGAGACTGGAGCACATCTGAGTTCTGTGCCTCTGTGCTGATCTCAGCCTGCTCATGACTTTTTCCTGAGCGTGCTCTGTCCCAGTCTGTGCGGATTTTTTCATTGTCCCACACAGTGGAGGTCTCAGTGTCACTCACGTATCCTGGGTCGCCCGTATAGTGAGTTGGATACACAAGGAGAGGCTCTGCGGAAAATGCCAGCAGGTCCCTGGTTTCAAACTGTTCCATATAATCAGATCTGGAGAGTAGGAAAGGTCAAGAAAGAAAGATAAGACTCCTGAATAGAAACACAGTGCACTGAAAAACTCTTTAGAAATGTTGTTTCTAGTGTTTAGTGTTAGTTTTCTTAGTATTTTTTTATGTCTTAACACAGATTCAGTTTTAGTTCTCATCAGATGAGATCTGGTGTATTTTACTTCTATGACTATTCCTTAAAATATCTCTAAAAGGTGACTCAAGTCTCTGTGTCATAAATTGAATTCAGATTGTGCCCAGATGTACAAAATATAACTGTGTCAGGGTTCAAATCTAGGAGCCAGCACTGATAATGGAATAAGTTGAGAGACTTTTGACCGTTGAGGAAATACAAACTGAATACATTTTAAGATAAATCTGAAATGTTCAACTTTTGCACTCTTAAGACTACCTATAAACCTTTGAAATGCATGATATATTATGTGTGTGTGTGGTCTTGTGTTTGCTGGTGTTAACACTTACACAGGGTGTTTATTGTACATGAGAGGAAGAAACTCATCCACTGGCAAAATCCTCTTTAATGGTTCTGCTTTTAAAAGTTTCTGGGCACCCTGTAATGATATCATATATCCTAGTGTCCAATATGAATAGTCTGCCTCCACCAAGTTGTGTATATTTGGCACTGCTTTCTCCGGGTGAGCCACTTGCATTCTCTTTCGACCAATATAACTAAAAGAAGAAAAAACAACAAAACACAGAAAGACAAGTTGATAAGAATTTGTAAACTCTGTGGGAATGACAAAAAATATTATGAAGGAAGGAAAAACATACATGAGATCCCAATCCAGACCTTCACGGTCCACCTCACTCATTAAGTTCATCAAGCGACGTTTGAAGAACACCTCAAAGCGCAGGTCATCTTCGATCACTAAAGATGTGTGGAGACTTCGTTCCACAATCTAAGGCCAGAGAAATCTTTAAGTCACACATCCGTCTGGTTTGGAAATATTCAAATTCTTGGCTTCAGGGGTTTACCTCTTTCCAGATGTTATAGTGGGAAAGAAAGCATCCCAGCTCTCCCTTTGTTAGTGGACGACCATGATAAGGGTCACTGTATCCAGGAAGCATATGGATACCCAAAGCATGAATTTCACTGACATTCATTGCTCTGAAATAGAGAGAAGTAGAAATGTGACAAAATGACAATAAAGATGAGCCAGTCAGTGGTAGTTACTAATTAGTATATAAGTGGAAAGCATCACTTACTTTCCATCCACGGCATTAACAACTTTACAAGCAATCTCCTGCTCATGCAGTGCCCTCAGCATACGTTCTCTGCGGTCAGTCCGCCTCTGCAAGTTTATCATGAACACCTACACAAAGGTAAACAGTGGAACCAATCAATGTATTTATAGATTTCAACAGCAGGCAGAGAATTTCAGCGCAGAAACAGAAAGTCGGCCATTTTTGCAGATTCCATCTTCACATCACTTCTTACCTCATCAAAGCCCATTTTGTCAGGTTGTTTTCTAGGAACACTTATGTATTTGGATGGCATCACTGGGGCATTTCGCACTACACAGTCAGAGGGAAGATGGATGCAGAAATGGTATAAATGATATTTAGAAACTCATGCTGAAAGTTACCATTAGATGAAGCAGAAGAGAGTAGAATTAAGACTTAAATAAGCCAGTGGTTAAGAGTGAGGGTGTTGCAAAAGTAAAGCTCTCAGCCACTCACCATTAACTTCTAACACAGTGTGTAAGAAACTGTCCACTTCATCTTGCAAAGTATTGTGGGAACGTAGTGGCACAGGGAAGTATCCATAGGTCTCCTTGTTACATACAAACATTTGAACCTCTGTAGCGAACAAAGAATAGGAAAACTTAATCTGAAGCTACATTATTTATGATAAAAATAAGTAGATTTTAACCCTTGTATGGTGTTCGGGTCTGTGAGACCCGTGTTCAGTTTTTTTCAAAAGAAAAATTAAACAATTAATTATTTTTTCACGTGTAAATGTGTTGTGTCTTTCCACTCACTCCACTTGATTATAACTGATTTATTTATAACATTTTATATAAAAGAAAAACGAGAAGCACATTAATTCATAAATGTGATCTAACAAAGGTAAAGGGAAAAAATTAACCATGTTTGCTGTTCATATGTCTTGTAATTGGGATGAAGTAAACATCTGTTGAGTAATTTAACATAAAATTGTTTGATAGTGTTAATTTGGAAAGCCAAAACTCTAGCGGGTCCACCAGACCCATGAACACTGGCTGAGTAACAAAAATACGAACACCACACAAGGGTTAAGTTGGATAATATCAAATTACCTGCCATCTTAGCAGAGTAAGCAAACACAATAATGTCATCAAATGCCCAGCTGTATTCTGGGTGTGGTGGGTGAAAGGCTAGCTGCCTGGAGGCCTCTTTCCTGAGGTCTATTAGGAACGTGGAGTGTACCATAGGAACTGCAAAACAGCCCTTTCGTATCTGCTTCCTAAGAGGTATGTAGGCAGGCGTCCTCTTATAATAACCCTGGAGGATGAGAGTTGTTAGGCTGTTTATTACAGAGATTATTGAAACTTTCTGACATACACAAAGGGGTTTTCTCAGTGATCATGACAGTACCTGGGAAGTCATTCCACACCAAAAATTTGAGTAGGCTGCACGAGAGTCAAGCATCGGCGCGATGATAGTCTTGTTCTGTTTCATCAGCCCCCGGAGCACATTTGAATTGGTGAGGAGGTTGTCACAATCTGCCAGCTGCACAAGGAGCATAAGAAAAACAGCTAGTGTATGAATAACACACTGTACACAAAACTCTTGAGAAGAAATGCTGAACAGCTCCCGAAGGATAAATGGGGTAACTAAAAGTGAGTGATCTCTGACCAGCAGTATATATACTACAATTCTGTTTTTTAGAGAGAAAGTTTAGATGTAAGATTAAAAGCACGAAATTATTGCAATTTTGGATAGACTTCACTTCAAAATTATACCCTGCTGAAACAAGACAATGTGGGCCAGGCTGGTGAATACAAATAGAAATGTGCATTTAAGATTTAAGTGTCCAGATGAACTAGACTGAAAGATGAACTTTAACCATAAGAAATAGAACATAACTGGGAAAAGTTTTAACAGTCGGTCTCCCTCACAATTACAGTTGTGGTGGCATTTTGGTCCCAATTCTGTACTTTTTCTTTGGCTTTTATTACTGAATGTTAAAAATAGTGAGGCCCAGTGTTTATAATCAACATTTTGAGTGTAATTCGGCTTCCTTTTGTAACTGTAAAGAGTAGTTTTATTTACCTACCATAAAATAGTCTGCCCACATCTCACGAGCAGACTCCAGCGCTGCTTGCCGAAGCTTCATAACATGCTCATAACGAGGATCTGTCCAGTCTTTTGGACCTTCCTCATCTTCATAATTTCTACACAAAATATTTCAGTATTATTTAAACTCATTTCATGTGATGTCTGACTCAATTTCCTGTGAGCCATTTGAGCATTATACAATTCCATCTTTAAAATAACAAACCTGGGCTCCTCTTTTGGCCTCCACTCTACATAATGGTAGAGCTTCTGTACTTTTACAAGCCAGTCATGCAGAATGGCTGTGGTGTTGTCCTCATTATGATCAGTTGCTACCCTGTCAATGCAGAAAAAAATGTAAATTATCAGAATTAAGTGCATTCATCAAGAACCTAGGTAAAAGGAGGAAAACTGTAACAACGAGAAGAAATTTGTAACAGTGGTTGACTGTAGGCAGCGGTGCCAAACTGAGTTCTAGTTGAGGCATGAGTGAAAGACAAAACCAAGGTTCAAATAACAATAGCCCTGTGTTCACTTTTTGTAAATGCGTTATGTACAAGCTGCGGGAAGTGACACAAGTGTAAAGGACACCAGCAATACCCCCCCCCCCTGTAAAAAAACAAAACCAAAAACTTTAGGTCAGCATCGACAAGTTATGTATAAAGGAAATGTGAAAAAACGATAACAGTACGGAAACTACTTTACAGAAGTGAAACCTCTGTTTGCAACAGACAGAGAAGGAAATTGTTTAAAGTGACTTAGGCTATGCGTGAGGCAAATGAACCCAAGTTAGACTGCCTGCATGTTTGATCTAATTCTACACGAGGATGAAAAGCCTAGAAATGATACTCCAGAATAACCCAATACCCGCAGGATTCATTTCTTGGCCATGTAGGCCAACATGATTTGCTGTCCCCAGACACCTGCTCTACAGCCAGCTGTGCTTGTATTCTGGCCCTGGGTTTACACTAGAACAGATTTCCATGGAAATTCCCCATGGATCTGTGTAAACACTGCAGCTCCTTGCTAAAACACTTTTCAGTCACTCCAGCTGTCGGTCTTTCCCATTTCCCTTTTGTGCTCAGATAAAATAAGTGCTTATTAAAGAACACTGTTTAGACCTATGTCACTTTTTCATTGTAAACATACATTTAGGAGCGGTGTGCCACTTCCACATCAGCTATTATTTCTGTAGCGGTGTAGGAATGCTGGCATAAGACGCCAAAGATTTCAATTACAGCTGCAAATTGTATAGTGTTTATAAGATCACACAGTTGTTTGGTTTTTCCAGATGTAATTTAATGTGTGTCAAACAACACTGTCCTTACCGCCAACATATTTACACAAGACTTTACAAACTACCAAACAAAAAAAGGAATTTAAGACTAGGGATGGGTACCGGTGTCCGGTGCCATGATGGCACCGGTTCTGACATAAACGGTAGTAACCAGACCGAAAAGCAGCGCACATTTCGGTGCTTTATTTCGGTGCTTTTTTTTCCTGAGCTGTGATACACTTCTAGCCAATCATTTTACGTTTCCCAGGATAGTAGGCGGGGCCAGGTACGTACGTTCAGTTAGAGCAGAGCTACAGATTAAAAATGTCCAAGGCGAAGCGGTCAGAAGTCTGGCTGTACTTCACAGTAAAAGATGCAAACTCAGCAGCAACAAGTGCTTTAAGCTGATACTGTGATACTGTCAAAGGAGGTAACACCTCGAATCCGATGAAACACCTGGCGACGCATAGCGTTTTTTTTAAAAGCCGAGAAATGCGCCGTATTTGATAGCTTGCTGCGAGACCTCACACCGTGCACGTTGGGTGGGTTGCCAGTTATCGGACCGGAGCAATATCCCCCAAAAACCCGAAGAATAAAGTCCTGGCCCCTAGCCCTGCCAGTGTAGCAGAAATGATGAGGATGATGATGCAGCAGAAGCCGTTCTTCTCTGCGTGAGTAGGTTAATGTTGTCCGAGTGTAATTTACGTTGAGTAGGCTAACCACGTTATTACATTAATGCAGGTAAGGTGAACTAGCAAACATCATCATAGCTACATGCGGCTGTCTTCTTGTTTGATGGCAGATACTCCCTTCACCCTGGACAAAAAGGCTAAAATGACCAAAGAAAAAGTGGGAAACAGTTAAACATGAGAGGTTTTGGAAAAAAGTTGGGGTTTTTCCATTGTTTAAGCACTGCTTCCAGCCGAGAGTGATACCATATATGCCCCATAGCTGCAGAAAAGGCTAACATTGTTATTTTTTTTTACAAAAAACAAAACAAAACAGCTGAACACGAGAGGTTTTTGGACAAAGTTTGTGTTCTCCATTCTTTAAGCACCGTTTAAGCACCGGCACCGTTTCAAAAGTACCGATTTGGCACCGGTATCGGATAAAACCTAAACGATACCCATCCCTATTTAAGACACTCTTACTCCTGCACAAGGTGAAACTTGCTCATCAAGATAGCGAATGAAGACCACGCCTCTCCGAGCCCACCAGGTAGTCATTCAAACTGCTTGAGGATACAAGTGCAGGTGGGCTGTTCAAGCATGTTGATTAAGTATAGGGTGAAAATAGCTTTCCTTCACTTACTTGACTGACAGATGACTAAGGAGCTTGGGAAGTCATACTTTCTGGAGAGGGTGCAAAGATGTTAGGTCTAAAATGTGGTCTACATAAACATGTTTAATGAACCATCAAGAGAGAACTGAGTTTAAGCCTCCATAATCATTTATCACGGAGAGTCATTATCTAAGGTTGGCCTTTACCTAGGAGAAGCTTAATAATCAAACTGCACCATAACGTCTTTTCTTACTTAGCACTTCATTGTAATGTAATCAATAAATTGTCTAGAATGTCGTTATTAGGTGATTTGTTTAACACATAATAATGTCAGAAAAACACTTCGCAAACAGGGACTTGTATTGCCAGATGCATATCTCTGTTTAACTTCCACTCAGGAAGTGGAGAAGATGTAGGCTTTGGTACATGAAGACTGGAATAAGCTTAAAGATGAAGATATGTTATAAATTAAAAGAAAAACGTGAAACTTTGAACCCTGAGGTGATGGGATTTGATAGCTATAATGTCCTGGTTTGACCTTACTTGCCTTCTTTCTCCTGAGATGTAACATTTCGCGACGGAAGGTGCCTCTTACTAACAGACTACATGGGTCAGGTAATTTTCATGGTGCTAATCCAAACTCAGTTGCACATGGCAGACACTTGTTTTGCGTTTATTGTTAATGTATCAGGCATCGGTATGCTTGTGGAGCACTGTGTCAGAGCTTGTATCTTAGATCACACACAACACACAGCTCCCCTCGTGGTCAATGCGGTCGTTCACTCCCATCCACGTATACAGATCAATTCGACGCACAACTGTCCTGATGAGCAGATGTGCTCACTTTTGTCCCCTACCCTGACTGCAAAATATTGCCTATTTCTTTTTATATCCTTGGTTTGTACTCATGCATTTGTTCGTTCTTGTATTATGCTTGAGTTTTTTACATTTTCTTTTGCTGTTTTTTCAAAGACGGAATGATCTCTGCGCAACACTTCGCTTATTTCCAAAGCCATTTTGTTACCCCCGACAATCTCTGCGGGTCCAGCCCTTTTCTTTCCCTTTCCTGCTAATCGATCTAATCAATCAGAAAAGTATCCTTCGGTACTTATTTTTCTGTAAGAAACCTGTGGCAAAAACAAGAATTACTTTCACTTTTTGCTGCCTAACAGTCTGCAACATCTAACATTACCCAGTAACAACTTACCACAGTGCCATACGGTCCTTCGGGTAGTTGAGGCGCTCAATAGTACCCAGGAAATACGGCAATGAGTGCTCGGAGTTTCTGCAAATGAGGGCAAGAAGAACCCGGGGTGCGAGGAGTGAAGATTCGGGGTTCCAGCGCTCCTCCGCAAAATATCCCCGGACAGGACTGCAGCAGGACAGGAGCAGGAGGAGCAGGGCGTCGTTGAGGCCAGCGAGCCTGGGCATCGCGATAGCAAATTATGGAATAGAATAATGATAATTTATAAGTGGACTGTGGCTCGTCGGGGGCTATAGAGAAATATCTCTGGACTTTCTGCCGTCATCACAGATAGGGAAAGTCTGTGCTACAGTCCCCGATGTAAAAGCAGTGCGAGGTTAATCTCTAAAGGGGTGGGATCTGTTTGGATGGTAAAGGGGGTGGACTAATACAGGCCCTGCAGCACAGGAAACACCGAGGGCAAATGCCCAATTCGAATGAATGGATTTTTCTTTAAAAAAGGAAAAGAAGAAAAAGATATTTTTAAATACACAAGTTAACCTGTGTGTCTTTTAATCAAAATTATATTCTGTATACCCATTGCAATGTTGCAATGTTCACCACACCACAGTTGAATATACTGCTGAACAACTGAATGGAGTTTCTAGTGTCTGAACATGCACTGTTACACACATGAGTCATGAGCAAAAAAAACACAAAGCAGAGCTTAAAGTTTAATAAAGGTACCTTGACAATACCCCACAGTCGTCACCCCCCCAAACACACACACACACACACACACGCAAACAAACATTTCACTGATTGAGGAATGAACTGCACTATTTTCCAGACTCTTCATTGAGCTCCCTGCATGTATTAGTCAGGCAGATCTACAGCTTGGCTCCTGAGCCTGGCCTCTCTACCTGGATAGTTAAAGAGGCAGCTGCTGGTTCATCAACAAGCCAGAACAGCTCGCCCTTAGTTGGGACAACTCGTGCTGCTGGAAACGGTGAAGCTTCTCCATCCTCCAACACTTCCTGCAAATAAAAAGAGAGAAATTAATGTGCTACAATAGCACAAACACAAAACTATAAAGCATGAGGTTATTACAGTTTAGCGTTTTCTAATTAGTTTATTTTTTTTTCCATTTTTACTTTGTTTTTAAATTAAGTTTCAGTTAATTTTCAGATTTTTTCTATTTCTGTTCATTTTTTATTCTTTGAAAATATTTTAGTTTAGTTTTTATTAGTTTAAAGTTAACTTTTTAAATTATTATTTTATAGATTGTATATTGTTGGGCATTTGTCAACAAAAACACACAACTGTTTGAAAACATCCAGATTCTCAATAAACATGATAATCAGAGCCTCGTCAACAAGTTGTAATTACATTTTTACTAAACAAATACTAAAAACTTGCCTCTATATTTTTATTTAATTTGTTAGTTTTAAAGTTTGCAAAAGTTGTTTCAGATGTTTTGAAAAATCTAGTTTTCACATCTAGTTTTAGATTACTGTATAAAAATATAATAAATGAATAAATGCAATGATTTCTGCTCAAAGTCACATCTCTGGCTTATTTAGTCCCATCAGTGTTTCTTCTGGCCCCAGTCCTCCTTTCAACTATAAATATTGAGTCACATGACCTAACCAAATTACCCTTGTTTCTTGGTGCGTCTCATTTTTGTCTCATCAGTGTCAAAGTTTATTTATTGCGTTATGGAAATAGTAGGGTGTTAAGATTCAGAATTTGAGATGTGTATGTTCAGCAGACACCCCTAAGTGTTACCTTCAAAACGGGTGCTTTGCTTCCTCCTGTTGATATAAAAGCCACACAACGTGCAGAGTTCACTGCTGGGAAAGTCATAGTTACACGCTGTGGCGGTGGTTTGGGAGAGTCGCTGATAGGAGCCACAATCTTCTTGGTTTCCTGAATATGGGGTGCACCCAAAGGCAATAACTAATCATTGCACCAAAAGTGACAATATGAGAACCAAAAGCGTATAATTTTAAACTAGCAAATATGAAGGCTCAGTTTCTCAGACATGGATTAAGCTAAAAAGCTTTTTTTTTTCTCCACTGGAGCTGAACACGAAGCTTAATACATGTCTGGGAAACTGGATAATGTAACATGAGACAGATCTTTTTCAGACTTCTAACAAGGATAGCTATGAAGACCATAAAATCCAAACTGCGCTGTCATAAAACCCAGTGATTATCCATGCATTGTCGAGAGGGTGACTGGAAAACTGCAGGGGGAAGACATTGTTTTCTTAGAGTAGCTAATTAGGAAACCACATCCAAAAGCAAACTCAGGCATTCTTCCACAAATGCTGTGCCAGAGTTCAGTCAAATGTGCTTGATATGCCTTTTATACAAAATAACGGAGAGATAATATTTAGAAGAACGCCCAAAATGCATTTTAAGAGCACGAAACATTGTTTTTAGGATCACGATGACATATTGTGTTACAAAATAAAACACATGTTTTGAATGAACTATAAATGATTCCTTTCTTAAAAAAGCTGTAATTTTGTATCTGCACTCATTCTTTTTCATAATAATTCAACATAGATCTATTGTAGAAGACAACTGTTCATTAGAATAAGAGCCCTCACCTCCAGAAGAGGGTGGTCTGGGAAAAGAGAACAGGTGTGTCCATCAGGCCCCATTCCCAACAGCAATAGGTCAAACACAGGGAAGTCATCATCTGGGAAGACCTGTGTGTTTTAACAGCGAAAATAATGACGTAAACATTCTGCAGACACTAAAATCTAAAAGCCTGTGATTGCTGTGTACCTCTTTCAGTTTACGCGTGTAATCCTCAGCGCACTCGTTCACTGGCAGAGAACAGTCGATCGTCAAGATCCCACTTTCGGGGATGTTGATCTTGGAAAATAACTGACTCTGCAACAAGATGAAAAGGTCTGCAGTTCATCCAACTGTAACAGAGCAACATACATTTATGTTAACACAAACACCAATTCAAAGAAACCTTGTACAGCCCGTAGGTGCTCTCTGGATCGTCAAAGGAAACCAGGCGCTCGTCGCAGAAACCGACCAACCACTTGCTGCAGTCCAGCTCTGACAGGGCAAGCAGCTCTTTGCTAAGCATGGACACAAGGCTTCCTCCAGAGAGTCCCAGAGTGAACCTGCCATGAGAGCCGATGGCCTTCTCAGCCCGTGAAGTCACCAGCTGGGCCAGGACTGGACCAAGCTCTGCTGATGAGGGGAAGACTAGGACTCTCCTTCCAGCCATGACTACACTCTGTGAGAAGGACTGACAAAGTAAGAAAGAAGAAAAGTGAACAACATATAAGGAAGTCAGTTACCAAACAGTTTTGCAAGCCATCATGCTATCTCTGTAAATGTGATTTACTCAGTCGTTTAATTTAATTTATTTTTAATTTTACACTGTTGTGAAGCTGTTATTTTTGCACTACTTTGAGCAAACTTAATTGGCTTGTCTTATGATTAGACCACTCAAAAAAAGAAAAGAAAAAGAAAGCCATTAACGCAAGAGCAACAAAGCATCGCATCTTAAACCAACCAGCCTCGCAGGGCAACCTTTACCTCTACGAGTTCCCTCATAGTGACATTCATTTACCTTGTAGTTGGAATCTCTGAGGCAGGTTATCGTGAGGATTTTCAGTTGGCAAATGGGCAAATGTAATTCACCACACTGCTTCCTGAAGCGAGTTTTCACCCACCAATCACATTCCGATTGATAACGTGCTGCATTCTGGTTAGCGTAGTCCCGAACAACAAAGGCGTTAAAAAGTAAACGTAGGTTGCAATGAGCAAATCGCCCCGGAAGCTGTGGTAACTTTTACAGATCAACAATCATCCCTGATGTCAAAACAGGACTCTTTGTCAACATTAGCGCTAATTTTAAAGTTTTGTTTGTAATTGCAATGTTTCCTCCCAGCCGACAGATGGAAACACTGAACCCACTTCAGCCCCACTCGAGTTTTGGAGCGACACTCACGCGCACCTCGAAGGCATGCACATGCAGCTTTTCTCCTGCATTACATTTCAACAACATCTTTGCTGTGGCCATTAAGACCCCCGTGACAGCGTCAGGTCGTTCGCGTGATACTACTGGACCGTGACAGGAAAGCCAAAACAAAACAAACAGAAATCATGTCGACAGTCTTCTCTTTCCAGACACAGCTCGTCTCCATCATGGATGCGTTATCCAAAACAGCTGTAATGGAAATAAGCAAACTGGTCGAAATCGAGTCGAAGATGCTCAAGATCGAGATAACTCGCGGGCGCAACGAAATCGCCTCGCTTACAGAGAAACTACAGCTGATGGAGAAGCTGCTTTATATGGCACAGGGGGGCAGGCAGGATGCGACAGAAGTGAGCTTAGTTGGAAGGGACGGTTTAGAAAACGGAGTACTGGAGACTGAAAGGACAAGACTTGAAATTAAAAGGTAGGTATGTGTATTATGGAATGTAGCTGTTTGCTGTGTTCTCCTTGCTTGGTGTGTTTAATCTCAGTGTTTTGCATCCTAGTGAAATCCCGTGGGAAAGTTTTTCTTCTGAGACTGGCAGTTTGCATCAAGGTGAAGAGCATGCTGCAACAGAAGTAAGTCTGCAATAACCAGCCATTTATTTCTTGTTATCATAGCTGATTACTCTGTGGCTGATATTTATAATCAATGCCCTTTCCCCCCCTGTCTTATCAGCTTCCAAACCAACCCAAAGAGCACCCAGAACTGGTAGTGGTGAAAGAGGAGCCATGTGAGGTGGACAATGGAAACACTCAACAAGACAGGACAGCTGAAAACAGTGACTATAAATTTGCTTATTATGTCGGATTGCACAGCTGTATGTGAAATTCACGAGGACTTTCAGTAACCATGCTGGATTTGACTTTTCTGCTCATCATAGTTGTACTAAATTGTCATAACTGTTAAACCTTCTATCATCAAGGTCATTTCTACAAAAAGAAAATCTGAATTTTAACTTGTACGTCTACTTTCAACAGGAAGAGAAACAGTCACAGACGCCCAGAAGGCTCCAAATGTGATGCAGCGTCCCAAACACATTGCAGACCACCAGCAGCCACTGTTTACTGATAGCTTTGTGCCTCTAAGCTCCCTGCCATCTCTCAGTGAAACAGTGAGGAGGGAAACGCACTGGAACCCACAGCTTACACCTGCCGACACAACCCTAGAAGTTGGGAAAAGCTTGGCTCAAAATATAACCTCCCAAAGCTTAAGTGTGCTCAGAAATATGAAGCTTCATAACTTGAGGAACTCAACCACTAAGAGGTTTGGCTGCTTGCAGTGTGGCAAGAGCTTCAGATGCTTTAGTCAGCTTGAAATACACCAGAGAAGCCATACTGGGGAGAAGCCGTTCAGATGCACACTATGCGGAAAGCGATACGCACAAAAAGGACACCTGTATACACATCAGCGTACGCACACTGGGGAGAAGCCGTATCGTTGTCCTGTTTGTGGAAAGGGCTTTATTCAGAAATGCACACTCGATATGCATCAGCGTACACACACTGGAGAAAAACCCTTTGTTTGTATCAAATGTGGCAAAGGCTTTACAAAGAACTGCAATCTGAAAAAACACCTCGCAGTACACCTTGATCCTACTTCAAATGTATATGGTAGTGACTCCAGTGCACCAATGTTTAGTGGGACATTTGTAAATGGAACCTCTTAAGACATCAATCATATGTAACATCTGTATTTTTGTTCTGGAAAATAAAGTTATATTTGTTCCAGAATTGAGTTTTTGATGCTTGCTTTTCAAATGGTTTAATATTTTGGATGCATTTACTGTGTGTGTGTGTGTGTGTGGTTTTAAAAAAAAATACTCTAAGTTACACAGTTGCATATTTACATTTTTAAGTCAGGGAAACACAAGTAAAGCATTTGACAGCATTTTCCTTGGGCTGGCATTACTTGAGATGGTTCAGACCCACAACAGAAATTTGTGACTTGTCCATACCCATCTGAGATTGTGGGCTTAATGTTATGTTTATATTAGTTAATTAAATTAGCTATACAGATATATGCTGTGTGTACGCTATATAATAACTATATGCGGTGAAGAAATGGTTAGCAATGTTGACTCAGAGTAAGAAGGTTGGTGGATCTCCATCTAAGTCCTTCTTGCTGTTAGGAAACATTGCTATCCAGTGGACCACTATGCCATCTATATCACCCATTCACAAAACAATCATAATTGAACAGAAAATATTCTTAATCTTAAAAAAATCTGAATTAAGGATTTTAAAGTGCTTCATTGTTACCACTAGAGGGAAGTGATTCTAATAGAGTGATTTAAAAAGCCATATCAATGAAACTATTATCATGCCAGTTTCTACTATTAACTAACAATCACAAAATGAATGAATGAATGTTCTTCATAGTGACACTCATTTTGCTAAAAGTCACACCGATACTTATCATGCTGGCAACAAAGTTGTGTTGCAGATTTTAACAGTGACCGAGAGAGGGCGCTCAACATTACTGTGTATATTCTAAATAAGTACAGACGCTGTGAGAATAAAATAAAAAGATACATTTATTTGTTATACTTTGCTCGTTGTATGTGAATTCACAGTGGTTCCTTGCCATCGCAGGGCTGTGAATTGCACGGACAGTGTGGTGGAGAGGTTGGCAATAAGGTGTGATTTTAAAGAGATGTCTTTATTTCCACATATATTGTTATAATAGGGAGATAAAACATCTGTGCAGGCAGAAAACATATTCTAATGCTGCGTTGAATTTTCCACTGTGTTGTCTTCAGCAGCTTGGGGGTGGGGGCGAAGAAAGCGTGTTCCCACAATTCCTTGCGGCACAGCTGTACATTTCATATTTGATTAAAGGAGCTGCGTTCCTACGCTGAGAATCGTTTCAATATTTCCAAATACTGAGCCTCGCTGACGAAATGATGTGCGACACCACAAACCGCAGTTTTAGGACGCAGCTGGCCGTTATTCTGGATAAGCTAACAAAGGCGGCTCTGGTTGAAATAGGCAACCTGGCTGATGAGTGCTCCTCCGTCCTTCACACCGAGATATCCTTGCACAAGACGGAGAACGAGGCGCTGAAGAAGAGGTGCTACTCTTTGGAGGTCCAGCTGAGAGCAGCGAGGGAGGCACAGACGTACCCCGAACACGTCAACAACAGCGTCAGTCGCCGGGATCGGCACCCTGCAGGTAAGAAATCGGTGCAGACTGGTACATACCAGGGGGCTTCCACATCCTGCATGATATTTATAGTATGGGGCTAGAATTACAGTGGACCGAATAGCTTTATTGCATATAATCTCTTCTGAGATTCTGCTCTGCATACTGGTGATCATCATTCTCTAGCAAGTCCCAATGTTGCATGTTTCTCTTCTTCCAGAACAGCACCAACCTGCTCCAGCCATTGATGGAGTTTTTGGGAAGGACTGGTGCATGGACCTGTGGAGAGAAGAGAAGCTGCCCTCTCAAAGAAGAGAACCAGTGGAGACTGCCGCTACAACCAGCATGGGAGCTGCGGTTGGTGAATCAGTTGCAGTCTGGGTTTAAGTTTTGTATTTGTAACAAGCAGCAAACTAGCTGAATGATTGCCGTGTTCATAGCTACTTGTCATTTCTTGTTGGTAGGCAATCAATATGATGGAAAGAGAACCTGATCTGATTTTTGTCAAGGAGGAGATGTTTGACGATTATCCCATTGGACAGCAGAGGAGGCTCACAGACAACAGAAAAAGTAAGTGCATATTAAAAAGACACCAAACACAAGTCATAATCCCGTCCTGTGTGTGTACTGGTTTACAGTGGCTCTCTTTTTAACAGTTGTTGGGATGTTTGAAGAGGACAGCATGCTTCAAAGATCTGTTGATGATCTCCAACTTCACTCGGGGGAATTGAACAACTTCTCTATGACGACTGACAGTGAAATACAGCAACGCGCACAGCCGACAATTATGGACAAATTAATAGACGATGCGGCGATGGGCGCTCTGATTAACAACACAAATCCTCCTTCAGTTGCCACAGAATACTCAGACTATACGAACAGTATTCACATGAACGCAACCAAAGAACTCAACCTTCAGGAAAAACCGGTGAAGCCAACCAAACAGTTTGAGTGTTTATTTTGTGGAAAAATATTCAACTATTTAAGCAGCCTGAAAGTCCACATTAGGCGACACTCGGGCGAGAAGCCCTTCAGCTGCCCAGTGTGCGGAAAGAGGTTTGCACAGAAGACGTACCTGAAACTGCACCAACGTGTGCACTCGGGTGAAAAGCCGTACAGCTGTCCAGACTGTGGAAAAAGTTTTTCTCAGAAAAGCTCTTTGAATATACATATCCGGACACACACGGGTGTAAAGCCTTATAGCTGTGTGGATTGTGGGAAATGTTATGCGTACAAGTATGGTTTAAATCACCACCAGTGTTTCAATTTGTCGGTCAAACCAGAAGCTTTTGACAGAAGTGCTCTCAGTATCACCCACAGTTGCTCATCATCTGCCAACATGTCCATATAACCCTCAACGTGGTTTAAAAACATTGTGAAGATTTGAAATACTTGTTCTATTACAAAACCAACTTTAATGCCCATGTGGTTATCATTACTGCTCATTCTTTGGCACGCTTTTAGCTTTGTTACAAATGCAAATTCAGCAACAGCCAACAACAGTATGGAAAATATGTGTCCTTTTTTAAATGAGCCATTAGACTGATGGGATTCAGTTTGACAGGTTGGAGTCCCCAAGACATTTCACATCACGCTTAACAAGGAAATGATCAAAAATGAGAGAGAACTTCTGATCCATGATGAAAAAACAAAAACAAAAAAAGCTTTGCTGGCTTCTCATCCATGCACGTGTAACATGTTTAAATACCTCATGTTTCAGACCACAAAAGGCTTGCCCAAGCTGGTGGCAAAATAATTACTTTAGGCAGGTTCTCCATGATTTGCACATGTGTAGCATAAACCTTCAAACTACCTCTTCACATCAAAATAGAAGTAGATTAAATCAGTTTGTGTCATGTTTTATATTCCACATATGCCTAGACTTATTTTTAGGCAACATACATTGTTTCTTTGAAAAAAAATGTTATTGATATTTAAAAAAAAATGCTTGTTTGTCATATAATATTTGAATGAATTCCAAAAAGTTTCAAGATCAAGTAGTGTTACTGTTTGAAATAAATATTTATATTGTGTTGAACTGTCTTAATGTCCAAACGGAGATTTACAACAAATGTTCCTGTAATAATTGCCCTGAACAGTCTACGCTGACCCAGCGCAGTGAATTATATTTACCAAAGAAAAATCTGTTCCTGAAACTCCTCCCCTTTGTACTCACATGCATGTTCATCGTTATAAACCTTGTTACTAAAACTGACAAATTTGTGAGTTTTGAACAAAAAAAGCAATTTTAAAAAGTAGAAAATGTAAGAAATTATATCATAATGTAAACATTTGCATTTTATTTGTAAAGTCAAAACACCAAACTACTAAAATATTTTTCTTCCATACAAGACTTTTTAAGCACAACACTATAGACTACAATTTATTACAGACGTAACATTAACTATCCTTTTGCTAAAGTTTTAAAACCGTAGAAGAGGCGTCAAAGTTGATAAGTTACTTCAGTTTGTTACTGACTGACTGCTGCTATCATGTTCTTCACGTGTCTCCTAGGTATGGGCCTCTCGCCTACAACCTCTCGATTTCTATGTGCCATTAAATGATGGTTGAGGTTCACCTTCTGCGTGAAGGTTTTCCCACATTTAACACAGCGGAACGGTCTCTCGCCCGTATGGATGCGCAGATGACACTTCAGATTGCCTTTCTGGGTAAACCCTTTCCCACATAAGCTGCACCTGTGGGGTTTCTCACCTGTGTGGACAACGTAGTGAATCCTCAGAGCTGATGGGTTGGCAAAGCTCTTCCCGCACAACTCGCACGACTTACTGATTCTGTGAGATGGCACTGGAGGCAGGCAGCTGTGTGAGTTTAACTTGTTCCTGTGTGGGAAGTGTTGCTTACAGATGCTGCAAAAGTTTGACTTGTGTGACTTCATGTGGTGTGTTAGAGTGCCCTTGTGAAAGAATGTCCTGTTACATATTTGACAAGTAAATCTCTCTCTGTTTTGATTTCTGGAAGTTTCTGTGTTACGCACATTAAAGTCATCGTGAGACTCTTTATCCACAGCAGAGTCTTTTTCTGTACTGTCTACTGGCATTGTTTGCTGCTCCTCATGGCTGGGCGCAACTTCAGTAGTGTTCACTGCTGGCTCCTGCTGACTTTCCTGAACAAACTGAACATCATCATCATCATCGTTGTCATCCTCTTCGATTGGAATGATATGAGTGCTGAAAGCTTCTTCTGTATCATTGATGGATACCACCTGCACAGATGGTTCTTCAATACCACCCACCGATACAACCTGTTCCCCATCTTGATCAAAAGACAGACTGCAAGTGCTGCCATCGAACGTGTAACCAACAGAAAGTTGCTCTGATTCCTCAGCCACGCTGTCTTCATGTTCTGCTGCACAAAAGCAAAAATTCAAACACTGAAAAAGCTACTAAAGCTGCTACATCTGCAGGGTATATTCCCCTGGCTAAGTTCTTCTTCCCTCACTTACCTTCTGTGCTGAGCGTTTCTTGCTGGCAGCGACTGACAGCATCCCCCTCGTAGTCTTCCTCTTTGATCTCAGTCACAGTTATTTGGTCAGATAGTGCTGTCACAGACTACAAAACAGAAAACATCCGATCCTAAATTGTAGTTTAATACAGCAATATGTTTGTAACAGTAATGCTTTGTCAGTTGTAACTAATGATGATTTTGATATAAAACCAAAACAAAAAGATGCTGTGGAAGATGTGCATGTGTTTTGATTTTTTAATATCATAAATATGCCATATTATTCCAAATGAATTGTTTAGCATTACTTTGTTTACATTTTATTATTAAACACATTTAAAATAAGGTCTGCTTTTCAATGTGCATAAGCAGAATGTGTGTACCCTGGTAATCAGTATTCTATATTAAACCATTTATATATGTTGCCTGTCTGGAAACTCTGTTATAAATTGCTCATAGGCATAAAGACAGCAAATACGTCATACCCGAGTCTAACTTGTTCTCACCTTATCAGGGGACTGTGGTGAGTCTGTGTATCTCTGCAGACTGTACGGGTCTCTGTCTTTCCATAGATTCATGCACCAATCTTTCCCAAAGATCCCCTCTATGGTGGGAGGCCCAGGCACTAAAGAAAGGTCAAACAATAAAAGTATGAAATAAACACACAACGAAATACAAAAGTGATGGCGATCACGAAATCAGATTTGCTTTTGCGAATAAATTCAGCTACCAGCAGCATCCTCGTCTCTGAAGCACACAGTTTGCACACCCACACTGCGATAACTTTTGCACAAACTAGGGGCGTCGCTTCTCACTATAGTCAGCTTGCACTCCAGGCTGTTTACTTTCTCTGCCAGGGCTGAATTTGCAAACAGGAGCCGAGACAGCTCCTGCCGCAGCTCAGCCGAGTCTTCGTCCACAAGTTTGCAGACCTGGCTCAAAGCAGACCTGGCCATCGTCTCCATGATGGACGAGAGCTGCGAGTGAAAAGAGCGGCGGCTCGCCATGGCTGCTGATTGTGGCTACGACACAAACAGCTCAGAGAAAGTATGCTTAAAATCCAACGTGCGATGTCGTTAGCTAGCAAAGAAAACGAAAACGCTCATTGGCTGAACACGTAACTAATCAAGCTAATCTGAGGTAACGATACACACAAAGCGGGACCCAAATAAATGTTGCAACTGTGACGTATTTCCGGTGGATGTAACCGGTCAGCTGCGTTGTATTAGAAAGCTTCCTGGTTTAGCAAATGAAAGCAGAAGCAGCTGACTGTCTCTTCATCAAATTAATTAAATGCAATACGTTTCCTCGCATATCGACGCAGATTTGAGCAGACCGCATCCGGGACCAACGCAGCTGCGAAAATGAACACGGAGAAAGACTTTTCGCCGTTGACGCCCAACATCGTCAGGGCTCTGAATGATAAACTGTACGAAAAGAGGAAAGTCGCAGCTCTAGAGATCGAGAAGCTGGTGCGGGAGTTTGTGGCTCAGAACAACGCCACTCAAATCAGACATGTGATCCAGATTTTAGCCTCGGAGTTTGCCCTCTCTCAACACCCGCACAGCCGGAAAGGGGGTCTCATTGGACTGGCAGCTTGCTCCATCGCCCTCGGAAAAGAGTCGGGTCTGTATCTGAAGGAGCTCATTGAGCCTGTACTCACGTGTTTCAATGACTCAGACAGCCGCTTGCGCTACTACGCCTGTGAGGCCCTCTATAACATAGTCAAAGTGGCTAGGGGAGCTGTGCTGCCCCACTTCAACCTGCTTTTTGATGGTCTCAGCAAACTTGCAGCAGATCCTGACCCAAATGTAAAAAGCGGATCTGAACTCCTTGATAGACTACTGAAAGACATTGTCACCGAAAGCAACAGTTTTGACTTAGTGGCATTTGTTCCACTGTTGAGAGAGAGAATCTACTCCAACAATCAGTATGCCAGGCAGTTTATAATTTCTTGGATTCATGTTCTGGAGTCTGTGCCAGACATCCACCTGTTAGACTATCTCCCTGAGATCTTGGATGGGCTCTTCCAGATCATGGGGGACAATAGCAAAGAGATTAGAAAGACCTGCGAGGTGGTGCTTGGAGAGTTTCTAAAGGAGATTAAGAAGATTCCCTCTACTGTGAAGTTTGCTGAGATGGCCAACATATTGGTTATCCACTGCCAGGCTGCAGATGAGACCAAATTAACAAATGATCTGATCCAGCTGACAGCTATGACATGGATGAGGGAGTTCATCCAGCTTGCGGGCAGAGTGATGCTTCCGTACTCTTCTGGCATCCTGACTGCAGTGCTGCCTTGCCTTTCCTATGATGACAGAAAGAAGAATACTAAAGAAGCTGCTAGTGCTTGTAATTACAGTCTAATGAAACTGGTCACTCCCGAGGATGATGAGGAAGAGGAGGAGGAAAGGCGTGAAAGCACAGGGTCACCATCTAAGGAAAATGACAAGCCCAAAACAGAGACAGACAGCAATGATATGCTGAATGCATCCCAGGAGTCTGTTGGTTTCAGCAATATCAGTTTCTTCACTCCAGCAAGTGCTGATAGGCCTCAGGTAACTCTGGACCTGGATGGCATTGTTCAGGTGTTGGACCGCCACCTTCATGACTCCTCCACTGGCATGATGACCCGCATAGCTGTGCTTAAATGGCTTTATCACCTGTACATCAAGACACCACGCAAAATGTTCCGCCACACAGACAGTCTCTTTCCCATGCTCCTGAAAACTCTGTCCGATGAGTCCGATGAGGTCATACTGAAAGATCTGGAGGTCTTAGCTGAGATCGCATCATCCCCTGCTGGCCAGACAGACCAAAATTTGTCCTGTGACAACGCTGACAATAAAGTGGTGCTCAAGGTACCAGAGAGTGTGAAGCCTGCACAGCAGTCCAGCACAGGATCCAAGGGGGTGGACTCATCCCCCTCCACTCCCAGTATGAACTCTTATTTTTACAAGTTCATGATCAACCTGCTCAAGCGTTTCAGTCTGGAGAGAAAGCTTTTGGAGAACAGAGGAGCTTTCATCATCAGACAGTTGTGTCTGTTGCTTCATGCAGAGAACATCTTCCACTCCATGGCTGACATCCTGTTGAAGGAGGAGGACCTTAAATTTGCATCCACCATGGTTCAGACACTCAACACTATCCTGCTCACCTCAGCTGAGCTCTTTGAGTTGCGCAACCAGCTGAAAGACCTGCGCACTCAGGAGAGCTGTGCTTTGTTTTGCTGCCTGTATCGTTCCTGGTGCCACAACCCTGTGGCGACTGTCTCACTTTGTTTCCTCACGCAGAACTACAAGCATGCCTATGATTTGATCCAAAAGTTTGGAAATCTGGAGGTTACAGTTGACTTCCTGATGGAAGTCGACAAGCTTGTACAGCTTATAGAAAGCCCCATTTTTACATACTTGCGTCTGCAGCTCCTCGATGTGGAGAACAACCCATACCTGATAAAGGCACTGTACGGTCTGCTGATGCTGCTGCCTCAGAGCCAGGCCTTTCAACTGCTCTCCCACCGCTTGAGTTGTGTTCCCAATCCAGAGCTCATGAGGACTGTAGATGAATCCAAGTATATGGACTCTAAACAGCACGTGGCTTCCAGACGTGCCTCTCACACTCAGGTGGATTACAGTGAGCTGCTCCAGCATTTTGAACGTGTCCAGAGCAAACACCTTGAGGTACGACACCAGCGCTCTGGGCGTTCCTCTGATCACCATGACAGGAAGCTGATGTGAAGTTATTATACCATAGTAGGATGAGATTAAAAAAACAAATATCAAGGAGTGAAATAATAATATGGTTGTAAGATGAGAACTGTTACTGAAGCCAAATAGTATAACAATAGTAAGTCAAATTGTAAGTGTTTGCTAATGAAATACTAGGTAAAAATAAATCAAATAATCAGAATATGTATTTAATACAGCACACTACAAGGCAAATTAATAGTTAATTTCTTCTGTGTAAATTTAGTATGGAAAATGTACATAGTTGCTCATAACTCATCTAATATTGGTCATATTAGGCAATATCTTGAGTTCCCATTATACCCTGTCAGTTTGTTTTTCTTTTTAAAGGTAAATTAAACATTCGCAATGTTTCGTGTTAAACTGACAATCATTTACTTTAATCATTTATTCTAGAGTTAAATGGTGCACAAGTAATTCACCATGTAATTCAATTTCCACGTGAGCCACTGTATTTCTGTGGTATACTTGGTTTAGTAGTACTACTAGAGTTTATGTTCAGTTTGGCCTTAACTGCACTTCAGCCAGAAAAGAAATCTTTTTAAGATTGACTGCGCTAAAGTAAGACTTCAAACTTGAAGGAGCTGATGAATGGTCTATGCTGTTGTTTTGTTTCACAACAACTTACTTACACACTTTGAGCATTCAATTCTTTTGCTTTTTTTTGGTACAGTGTCTGTTCTGCTTACTCATCAATGCTCTTTTGTCTTTGCACATTTGTCATTCCAATGTGAAAATGATTAAAGTGGACCATGTGATTCGAAACATTTCAGTGTTGTTTTTAAAATGTCTTAAAATAACAAATAATTACTATATTGTTAATAGTCAGACATTTTCTTTTAGAAAGTTAAGCCAACTTTTGCACCATATTTTCAGTATTTAAATTATGTTTGAAGAGAAGGCGTTCTCAGTTTTTGTCACATTGGGACACTGACTGGGAGTTATTCTGTCATAATAGGCTGTTAATAGTAAAAAAAAAAAAAAGAACAACAACAAAAATCCCCTCTTGCCCCTGCTGGCGGTCAGTCCTTCAAGATCATGTCCTCTACCAGAGGCCTGGGAGCTTGAGGGTCTCTTAGCTGTTCCTAGGACTGCTCTCTTCTTAACAGAGATCTGTTGTTGTTCCTGGGATCTGTCATATAAAACAGAAAATCCTTCTTTTGTGTTTTGTGTCAAAGAATTTATATGTGAATTTATAAACAGCCCATACTTTGTCTTTTTTCATCACATACATACAAGAGGAATATTTTCACTTGTGTTCTTTAAATTTTACATTAGCCTAGCTTGAAACCTTCCTTTCATATGTGTTAATTTGTGGTGAAACTAAAGGCTCTCTCCCACTCTATTTGGCTACAAGGGGATACTTATTTGTATGTAATACATGCACAGTGATACAGATCTTTTTGGTACTGAGTTAAATTTCCAAATGGTGGATGATTGCTGCTGCAATGTATGTGGAAAAGCCTTCTTGACTAAAAGTGTCCTCTCTATTTTAAAGACTCTCGACTTCACACATCCATAGTGGCAAGCACATGGTGACAGATTTTCCCCCCACTCTAGTTAGCTGATCAGGAGTGAACTGTAATACCTTCAAACCTCATCATGTGACTAAACACATAAATCCACAGAGCAAAGCAGCAATTATGTGTTTTCCTAATTATTTTGATCTCATCCATTTAGAAACTATTTACAAGTGAGTATCACTGTAAACAGCTGAAACATGATTACAGAGCAAACTCTCACATGACTGTAGTGTTTATATATATGCAGTATGTGTGTGTTTAGGTTTGTTGGCTCTTGTGTTGCTATTAGTGTCTGAACTGCTACCCTGGCTCTGGCATGAGCACAAATCAAATTTTCACTTTGGCATCTCAACAAGAAGGCAGGCGGCTAAAAATAAAATTAACCCACTTTATTTAATGTTCATGACCAAATTAATCTCAAAGTTCACACGGTTTGCTTAGATGTGTTAGGAAGCTTTTTAGGCAAAGGTGGACATAAAAAAGAAGCAACATCTTTTTCACTCCATCACTAATATAATAATTGGACTACAAATTCCTCAGAAATCCCTGTGCCGTTTTCCCATCAATACACTCAACCTAATTTGGGGTGGGTTGATTGTTCTAATTAGAAACAGGTCAGCTTGCTTTTATAGATGTTTAAAATGGACAAATCCACCGCCATGACCACCATGTGACTGTTTGCACACCTTTTTTGAAATATAAGGACTACCATAAGGGATATGGAAAAATGATGTGTCACTTCCTAAAAGCCTCATGTCCAAAGCTAAACTTAACAGAGAAAAAATGTTCCAGTGTTGATGACTTCTTTCTATTTATACTCCCACCCTGAGTCTTATTTTGGACATTGTTTCTTAGTCACCTCTTTTATTACACACAGACTTCAGAAACTTCTCAAATAACTAGAGGCGATAATAACATAAGTGTAATGAGAAGATCACCGAGGGTGCAGCTACTCTTTCATCACTATTCTCCCTTCTGTCATCCCTGGGATTATATTATTTGTGCACATCTGAATAGATAAAATCTCTTTGATAAAGCGATGTTTTTTTCTCAGAGGTGGTGTTTATTTGAGAAAGCGCAATCTGCATGCACAACACAACACAGCATGCCTGTGTGAGCTGAGATATTAACACTTATTTCTGAGGCTAAGAAGTAGCCGTCCAGCACATGGGAGTGGCTTTGGATCCTGTCACATCATCAAAGCTCTGTGTAGAAGAATGGCCACCAGACGTGCTCATACTGAGGATGACCTTTCCTGCCCAGTGTGTGGACATATTCTAAGTCAGCCTGTGGTGCTCACTTGCAGACACAAATTCTGTAAAGCCTGTCTGAAAGACAGCTGGGACACACAAGACAGTGGGGATTCACATTCACACTACTGTCCTCTTTGCTGGCGCCGTTCCTCTATGGATCAAATAGTCGTGAGCACTGTGCTCGAGAAGGCCTGTGAATCCTTCAAGAAGGACAGAAGCAAGAATGACCCAGAGGCTTGCAAAGAGCATGGAGAAAAGCTCACACTCTTCTGTGTGGAAGACTTAGAGCCAATTTGTGGTCTATGTGGGAAAGCAGCTGCACACTCTGGGCACCGGCTTTATGCCATCGGGGAAGGTGCCCATGACTGCAAGGTAAGCATGTTAAGGTCACAGGGATACTCAGACCATTTACTTTTTGCAAACATAAGTTGCACGGTTTAATTAGATCTCCTTATCTTAAACATAAATATATTTGCACAAAACAATCTCTATCTGCAAATGACGCAATGGATAATGAAAAAAATGTTTGTTGATGTATCAGCCACAGTGTTTGCAAGGTAAATGACAAGTCAATGACTACAACCTAAGATTAACAATAAGGTTAAGCCTGTGTAATTAAGGATATGTTGACAGTCCTGAATAGTCTGAGAGACAATATTTCAGAAGTCAGCCTCAAAGACTGTTTATCATTTTATAAACAGGTGATGCATCATGTTGTACCTCAACTGTATTTTAATTGAAATCTTGTCAAAAAAAAGTTTTTTCATTACTTTTGACTTTACTCTTCTGAACTTCTTTTGTATTTCTCATAGTCTGATATGCTGATACAATATGTGTGAAGCTTTTTTTCTGACAGTGTTCATTAACATTCTAATAATAGATTTATATATTTGGTTTACTGTTGCTATTGCTGTGCGAAAAGAACTGAAACTTGACTCCCACACGGTTTCTCTGACGCCACATTAACTCTGCTCATGCCTTCTTCTGCCTGGTCTCAAGACCAGTAAACATTTAATACTTATCTGAAAAATAAAACTACAGGAGCCTATATTACACTCCTGTTTGGATGCTTGATATTGTTTGTGTCACCAGATAAAAAGATATTTGTCTCTTAAAGCCAATGCTGATGTAATGTGCAGCTTTGCACTGACATGGAATGCTGCCATGAAGGGTATGCAGCAGCTGAAAGCCCCGCTTTGTGCTGGCAGATTGGCCACCTGCCAGAGTGACCTTGTTTTAAAGAGTTGATGGCCTGTCTTTTTTTTTTTTCTTTTTTTTTTAAAGGAGGAACTAAAGAGTGCACTCTTACCATTGAAAGAGAAATTACAGCTGTACAAGAAGACAAAAATGGTCTGTGAGGAAATGGCAGAACATGCCAAGGTACTGTCGGCTCCATCAGTTCCAAATGTTGCTTTGGACTTCAAAAAGAGCCAAGGTGCGGAAGCAATGATTACTCATCAATCATGTGTCTTTCCAGAACCAAGCTGAACAGACTGAAACACAGATCAAACAGGAATTTGAAGCCCTTCACCGTTTCCTTAAAGAGCAGGAGGCTGCCAGACTTTCTGATTTAAAGGCTGAGGAGGATCAGAAGAACTTAATGATTAACCAGACGATTGAAGAGATCAACGGTGAAATGGCATCTCTTTCCAACACCATCAAATTAGTTGAACAGGAGATGTCAACTCAAGATATCCCATTTCTCAAGGTAGACCAGATCAATTAGAACAGCAAGCTGACTGTAATGTTTTTATATATTTGAAAGTATCATTTGATAAATGATCCTCTTTATTTTTACTTTCAGAAATACAAGGAAACAATAAGGAGGTAAGTGCTACCACATCCACTTCAGCTTATTAACAATATTCACAAATTAACTGCTCGAGTATCTTTTCAGAACCTGGCAAAGTTCTCCCGATCCACAAATGGTATCTAGTGCTCTGATTGATGTGGCCAAGCACTTGGGCTCTCTGAAATATAAAGTGTGGGAGAAGATGAAGAGGATAGTCAAATACAGTGAGTTTCACACACAGAATTTGTTTACCAGTTTTACTGTCATGCTTTTATGCCAATCACAGCACCAACTTCTTACTTATTTCCCCAAGCTCCTGTGATTCTGGATCCGAACACAGCAGCTAGCTGCTTCATCATCTCCGAGGATCTCGCAGTTGTGCAGAACTCTACCCAGATTTTCAAGCTCCCAGACAACCCAGAACGTTTTGACGTCAGTGCTGAGATGCTGGCCGCTGAGGGCTATTCCTCTGGACGCCATAGTTGGGATGTAGAGGTGAATGACAACACCTACTGGGTGGTCGGGGTAGCCAGTGAGTCAATCAACAGGAAGGGCAAACACATTCTAACACCAGCAGAGGGATTCTGGACTATAAGGTTTCGCAATGGAGAGCATAAAGCCTGCACAGCACCGTGGGAGCCGCTCAACATGACCAAGAAGCCGGATGTGATAAGAGTGGTTTTAGACATGGACAGAGGCAAGGTGACCTTTTACGACCCTAGACAGAGAACACCCCTCTACACCTTCACAGATGTTGTCACGCCTAGAGCCTTTCCTTACTTTTGCACTGCTTGCAAAGAGCATCCACTGAAAATTCTACCCTCACGGATATCCTTATCAACAGAACAGTAAATCAACTTGAAGACATTATGAAATTGTTCTGTAAACTCTGAGGCTCTTCATAATGATCCAGGTTACAGTAGGATATTAAAGTAACCTTTAATTGCTTTAAACAGACACAGTTTAAAATCTTTCATTTGAGTTAAAAAATTTCCAACAGATCCATGATTGTGAATATCTTCCCAAGCTTTACAACTACATCTTACAACAGTAATGAGATTTTTTACACAATAACAGTTACTATATGTGACCTAGTATCGTATGATGAAAATATCACTTCTGTGATTTCGACACACAGTTAAGCTCATATTAAAAAATAAAGTCATTAAATACAGATCTTAGTTTCTTAGTTTCATAAAAGGCACATAAAACAGCAATGCTGGCATATTTGTAAACAAGTGTCCTCAGAAGTTCAGATTTGACAAGTGGGATTAGTTTCCCATTGCAATAAACATGTCAAAGATAAAAATGTCAAGGGTGGGTGTTCAAGCTAGTAGCCACATACACTGCATGTTGAACTCTGGTCTCTTAGCCTCATTCATACACACAGCAATAACACAAAACTATTGTTTAAACCTATACAGAATTAATCTTGCAGCACAGTTTATAAACAGGTACATACCATGTAACAAAGTTTAACCTGACTACCCTTTTTTCCTACTCACATTAATGTAAGATTTCTACTCCACTCTATGTGCGGTGATGCTCAGATTTTAAAAATGGACAAAGATGCTATTAAAGGGAATAAATGCCCACACATCATGTTCTGGTGTGTTACTTATACAGTGTTAAAACATCATCTGTTACAGTACTCTCTCCATGTCGGAAGCCCGCTCAGTCTCTTCCCTGCAACTGTGGTACATCAAGGCTGAGTGATGCACACACTCCTATATCTATATATTACTCATTCTCTGAAAAGTAGCTGTTTAAGTAAGGGTCCCTGACTGCCCTGCTAAAGCCTCCAGATCATAAAGACATTCTTCCCTCGACTATAGTGTTGTATAGCTCCTCATTCATGGCCTCGTAACGTGCACCTCTGGTGTTTAAAAAGTAGATCTTGTCATTCGTGAGTCGTGGGTCGAATCCCTCCCTCTGCAGCCTGGTTTTCTGGATTTTAAATGTACCTATACAGAAATATTGATACACACAGATTATAATTTGTTTTCATATGTAGTCATCAGTGGTAGCATAAAACTAAAGGAGCATTTTACCAGTGGTGTCTACATGTGGGGAGATTCTCAGGAACACAGGGCGAGCATACGGAGGAAGAACTCGTTGGATATCCTGCAAGAAATTGCTGCAGTCAAAACTCCCCGTGGCATCTGCAATGGCAGCCATGCCTGCCTTACCTTCCACACCTGGAGTTAAGCATAGAAATAAATAGTTGTAGTATTGAGTTCTTTTAAAATCACTAAACAATAAAGGGGAACTACATAGTCCCAATGCAATGCTAAAGGCAGTTAAGTACATGAACCATTACCTGCCACTGCCACACCATACACTGCAACATCAGTTTGACCCAGAAGATTGCTTAGTATACCCTCAACCTCAGTGGTGGAGACGTTTTCCCCTCGCCAGCGGAAGGTGTCCCCACTGCGATCCCGGAAGTACATGTAGCCCAGCTCATCCATCACTAACACGTCACCTGGGGTGGAGGTAAAGCAAAGTACCTGTGCGGTTTTTACAGCTATTAATCACTGACATGAGTTATTTAAACTTCCAAGTTTTGTTTGAATAACAATTACCTTGAACACTTGAAAAACACAAGTTTAATGTAGCAAATTTTAAAAATGTGATGTGCAAGCTATGCAAGCCATAAACAATGACAGACAGAAAAATGGGTGAAGCTCCCACTACATCGATAATCAGCTGTAGCAAGGTGGATGTCACAGTAAAAGTTTATATATAAACTCTGAAAACAAAACTTTGTGCGAGACATCATTATCAACTTGATCATATGGTAATTTGCTGATTTTGCCAGGTAACAGGGAGAAATGACTCCAGGTGATCTGAATGATCTGAATGAACTTAATCTATTTCCTGCCAAGTCGACTGAACTGCAGTAGACTTCATGAATGTTTGTTTAGAAAAGACGAGGGACAATAATTTCTTTATAGGTGCATCAAACAAAAATTATTCCCAACCTGATAAATAAGCAGAATCATTTTTCTTGAAGACATTGTGAGCGATCTTCTTCTTTGTAGCATCCTGGTTAGCATAGCCATCAAAACGCCTTAATGGGTCTTGTTGGTTGATGCGGCCTACCAGAAGGCCTGGTTCCCCTGCAAGGCATGGAGGACTATAATTTAGCACTCTAAGAAGACCAGCATAGGTCAAAGACTCCCAAAACCCTTCAAGTTGTAACTGCTGTATAGATGTTCAGTACCAGGGCGGCAAGGCACACAGAACCCACGGCTGTCCCGAACAAGTTCCATAGTGTCTTCATCAACCCTCACCAGACGGATGGGGTACACATTGGGAAGAATACGGCTGTTGAATCCACAGGCTCCCACCTGGCAGGATAGAATTAGCTAAACTCTGATCCAATTAACATTGTAATAGTGAGGACATGCATGTCAAGTTACATGGTAGTTGCTGACCTTGCCATCCATGTTAGCAATGCTGCAGTTGCACTCGGTGGCCCCATAGAACTCGCCAATCTGCGCCACCCCAAAACGCTCCATGAAGGCTTCCCAAACACTGGGGCGCAATCCATTTCCCACAGCAAGCCGTACTTTGTGTTGCTTCTCAGCTGGCCGCACGGGCTGAGACAAGAGGTAGCGGCAGATTTCCCCAATATACTGCACCACCTACAAGCCGAGGGAAGAAAAAAAAAAATCTTATTGTTCAAAACCTCATGGTTTATGAATAACTTCAAAAAAACTATTATAAATGCCATACTAATGAAATCAATAGGTGCTTACAGTGCAGTTGTACTTAATACAATCTTCCCAGAAGCGGCTGGCAGAGAATTTTTTCTTCACTACAACAGTGAGGCCGTGGATCAGACATTGGCCAACTCCAATAATGTTTCCTGGAAAGAGAAGAAAACTTGATCAAACCTTGAAGGTGAAACTGTAGTCATTAAAAATCTGTAGACTAGCACCACATACCTGCTGAGTGATAGAGAGGCAGGCAGTCATAGACAATGTCATCAGAGCGCATGCGAAAGGCAAAATACCCAAAAGCAGCAATTCTGTAATAGCTGTCAAAGAAAACAGAGATTCCCAGATAAACATTAAATGTATTAACTTTGAAGAAAGGTGATTTTTTTTTTCTTTTGGTAGTGATTCTTCAAGAAAACATACCGACTGTGAACCACAATGGCAGCCTTGGGCAATCCTGTGGTCCCCGAGGTGTAAATATAAAATAGGCGGTCTGCAAAACAATAGAATATAGCATAAAAATGCACCCTGCAAATTTACATAGTGTTTTATTTACTGCTGGGATGGCATTTTGGAAACCAATGCATTAAAGAACTGAAAATGCAGACATCGTTTCTACTTTGCTTAATATTTCCCTTTGCAATTTCATCTGAACTGTTATGTAAGGTATATCTGAAGCTCACACCTTTAATACTGGCTTATATGTTAATTCATCTAAGACAGATTTACCACTGGGCTAGGAAATGGTTTATTAATATCCAGACTGGACAGTGCAAGCAAGTCACTCTTATCTGCTCCAGACAGCTGTCTAAGAAAAATAAATGCAACTGTCATAAAATGACTCACATTATTAGCCAAGTATTTTCCTTATCAGGCTTGAGATATATAATTACTGGAAAGTAATTTTAGTTTTGAAATAGCAGTGTGAGAAAAATGAATTACTATGGCGCATACACTTTGGGAATTCAGAATCAACCAAGAACCAAAGGTTAACAGCTACACACACTGTAAGGAAATTGTTTAAGAAGGTATCTGAAATGGAGTCACTCATTAACATACAGATTAAGTGTCAGAGTGAGAGCTGAGTTTAGTGAGATACTCACCATTCATTCCTTTAGGGGGAACACAAGGCGAAGGGGAATGTTTAGGTGCAGCAGCTAAAATAGGGTCCAGAGGTTGAGCAGCAAGACAGGCTAACTGTTCTGCACTGAGGTCTCCTGTACAAAATCGTACCATGGACTGGCTCATGGTGGAACTGATGTCCAACATAGCTGGCATTCAGGAAGAAACATAGTTAGATATAAAAAGGGGATATAAGTCAGCTCAGTTCAGACTCTCTAGATTGTATGTGTGTGATCATAAAGTTGTCCAACACCATTAGATGATTTTAATTCAGCTAGTGCTCTTCAAGGTCATAACCTTGGGTAGTAATTCACCACAATCTGCTATTATTAGATCACTTCTGAACACTTATGTTTTGATCACTTGGTTTTCTGGGATTCTCATTCGCCCTTTAACTTGAATTCCACTTTGGTAAAGGGGAAAGTTGCAGGGAATCTAAT
Organism: Pundamilia nyererei; assembly: GCF_000239375.1. Taxonomy (NCBI): domain Eukaryota; kingdom Metazoa; phylum Chordata; class Actinopteri; order Cichliformes; family Cichlidae; genus Pundamilia; species Pundamilia nyererei. The sequence goes on from NW_005187559.1 coordinate 213,690, forward strand.
CACATACTTGTGTATGTACAGCCAAAAATTCCTGGCATTTGCCAGTTTGACACAGTTGCTGATGTTTTCTCTCTGTGCAAGTTTGAGATTCATGGGATCCATGCCACTTGTAAATGATCAGAATAGGACCTCCACTAAGTGATTTAAAAATAACACTGGAAACTAACTAAAGAGCTCAAGGTTGCACAATTGAAGGAGAGATCAGCCAAATTCATATCAGGTATTGTCTCTGGCTTTTAGAAGTTGTATTTAAACTGCGTTAACTAGCTTCACCAAGAATTTCACTGGCAGCATGGATGCCAACAACAGGTCCAACTCGTCTTACATTTCATAGGCCCTGTCATTATTATTGTTTGTTTTACAGCAGGCTGAGGGTCGCAGATGCGGATACTGCCAATATTGTTGTGACGGTGCTGGACTCCCTTGTTGTCAGAGAGGCGGATGTTGTCCAAGATAAGGACAATTCTGGACAATACCCTCCACCCACTCCATGAGTGCCCAGTCACAGGAGCACGTTCAGTGAGAGACTGAGATTACCTAAATGCACCACTGAACCACACAGGAAATCATTCCTGCCTGAGGCTCTCTCTCGGTACAATTTCTCCATCTAATGCACAGTACACAGTGCAATAGTTAAAGCCTTAATATTTGCATATGCTCTACAGTGACAATAACAAAATAAAGTTTTACAGTTTAAAGTTTAGAGTACAGTGTCACTCATATATTTAATCTCTGTAATATTCTGGATATTTATAATTGAGCTATTTCTTATACTTTGTAATATTTTAGATTAGTTCAGTCTGTTACTGTTCTTATTGTCTTGGAGCAACTGTAACTACATCATTTCCTTAGGGATTAATAACATATTCTAAAACAGATTGAGTGTTAACAACGACACCACCTAAGATGACCATCTACTATACCGTTACAGATATCAAGCAAGGAATCTGTAGCTGAGACTAGCTGTATTGTGGGTGCAAACATAACACCTGTCCCTTGCTGACAGTATAATACTGCATCACAGATTTATACAAACAGCTCCATTTATACAAAATTAAAACAAATACTCATTTTATGATCAGCTCTCTCTACATCATCTCTACATTCTTACCATCCACCAGCTCAGCTCCGAACACAATCGCCCGTGACTCTGATACCCCGATACAGTGCAGAAGAGGATCACAGCGGAGACTAAAGTTGATGAGTGCAGCTTCCACTCCAACTTTGGCTAAACCCAGCCAAAGTGCCACCTGTAATGGCCTACTTTCCATGAAAAGGGCCACAACATCTCCGGAGACCCATCCTTGACCTCTCGCCCAATGGGCGACTCCATTTGATATCTCATCCAGCTGGGTGAAGGTCCACATTTCTCCTGTGGCCTCATAGATGAGAGCTGGTTTATTTGGGTGGAGTTTCACTGTCTGGGCGAAAATGGAAGGAATATTGCTTCCATGGTGCATGTAGCGCCATAAGGCCAGCTTCACTCTCATGAGCACATACAAGCCACTGGGGGAGTGTGACAAGAAAAATCAGGTCTAAGCACAAAGATGTATACAGATATACACGCAAATGAGTCCCAACTTGATGTAGATGTCGTTAACTTACTTGAGGTCTCTCTTGGCCGTGCGTGCTGCAATGTAGAAGTATTTCCAGCTGCTTGTGCCTAGATATACCCCAAGACCTGCTGCCAGACTCCAGGGCCAGGACACCCCGAAGAGACGGCACAGTCCCATGGACCCCAGAGAGGCTGAAACACTCGCTGCATTGTGCATTCTTGTCACAGTATAAAAGGAGAAAGACGAAGCGTTTAGCAGAAAGAAGTGGCTTGAGCTAAAGCCTACATGAGTTCCACTCTGGAGGCTTAAAGTACTACAGTTGCAGGTCAGTACACACGAGAAACTTTTGCAGGTTGTAACTAACGCATTACTCCACTGAACGGAGATTACGTTTTTAAAGGGAATTCAGCTCAAATTTAAGCATCGTGTGTGAACAAGCGGCATTTAAAGAACCACTGTTTACTCACAAACTTTAAACGCATAACTTACCTACAGGTCAATTAGACAGAAGCACTGTCACCTTTCACCCGATAACCTCGCAGGTCGGCCCGCCTTATTATTTAGAAAACCAGCGGTATTTCAAATCGTCCTTCCGTTTGTTGGGAGCGTCGAGAAAGTCCCCAATGAAGCGTTTTCAGGAAAATCCGTATTATTTTTTTTCCAAGTCTTAGCACACTTTTACTTCTTACAGCGCAGTTGTGCTCAAGTATTTATTAGTTTATTCAAAGTACATCTATAAATATGTCAAACATACGTTAGCGAGTCCAGTCACGTGTCCTCTACGAGCCTGCGATTATAATTTGTGCCCAAGTGGCACAAATGTGAATGAGAACAGTTAAACTCCAGCTGAATGTGGCTATTTTCTGTACTCCATATTGAACAGAGTCGCTGCCACACAAGCACCACCCACCACGGGCGTTAACCTTCTCCTGCAGGTCCGCTATTGGTTAAACTCACTGCTTGTCAAGCTTTTCTCAATTTTGATTGGTCAAATTTAATACCGCCCCATTGGCCAATCTGCAAGTAGCTGCTATTGATGACAGAACCGGTACAGACTACTAAATGTTGTGAAATGTAGTTCAAGTCCGCCTCCATCTCTTATTCACTAACTGCTTGTGTAAATAAGCTCTTGGTTTGTTAATAAATAGAAAGTATCTATGTTCTCTATACAAAAAGTCCATGAGTAATATAGTTAATGCAAATAGTGGAACTATGTTCTTGTCAGGGTCCATCTCTGTCCACAAACTCTGAAGAGCACTGTCTTCCTCAGTAAGATGTAAACCCAGGGGTCTAAGATCTGATTCCAGGAGGCTATACATAAAGCCACATAGATGAGCTTTTGAGCTGATGTTCCAGGGCTTTGCTTGAGCTGCATCAGAAGAATTTGGATCTAAAATGTAGGAGAAAAATGAGAGAAAACAATTATGATGTGTTATTTATTCTTTGTCCCTTTTTATTAATCAGATCTAATATTAAAATAAATCATATCTAAATTATTGTAGAAAAAAAGTCTTCAGAATAACAAAAGCAGCACTCACAAGGAAGGGGCTCCAGCAGACACAGGAAACAACAGTGATGACTACCAGTTGCGCCATTACCTCTATATCCAATGAAAAAAACAGCGAAGAAGATGATGTACGTGATTCATGACGACCAAAGCGGGTTGTGTGGTTTGTTTGACCATTGGGGGTCTTCATTCTGGCATGCACCAATGAGGCAACACTCATTATGTTGCTGAACAGGGAAAGGGTGAGCGCAGTGAGGCCCAGACATGAGAAAATCAAAGCCAGGTAAGTGTCAGCTGCAAAACATGGAGAAGTAACTCTCAAAAAACACCAGGTGCATGGATATTGGATAGTATAAGTCCCTACTTTGAGTAAAGGCAGAATTGCCAGAACAAGTGCAAGAGCGGAAAGGAATAACACCACCCGTACCACATGAGCCACAGTAATCATATTAAAACGACAAAATGGCTTAGTGATGGCCACACAGCGCTCCACTGCCATAACACAACCGAACAGCAAAGGGCACAGGCCAAAAAACACCATATTTGTTCCAAAGACATCACATAGTTTCATAGTATACTGATGATTCATGTGGAGATACAGTGCAAAGGAACCTAGGATCACATGACCTCCGAGGTCAGCCAAAAGCAAAGCCACTGTTAGAAGTAGGAATGGTGCTTTGGACTGGCGGCAGAATCTACCACGAGACTTAGCCAGGATGCTCAGTGCAGCAAGGTTGGAGATGGTGCCGAATAACATTGTGAAGCAGGATATTGCTAAGCCTGAATTGCTCATGGGAGGTGGGACGCTACTATTCGGCTGGCCACATGTCTGATTCAGATGGCAAGTTGTCATCATTTCCATTGATACCTACAAAAAGAAAAATTATGAAAAAGTTTAAAAGAACATGCATTAGTTAAAGTCTACAATTTTTTTAGCTAATTTCAACCTGTTTTGCCATCTAGATATCTCAAGTAAATCGCAGACAACAACACATCAGAGAAGTTAAAAACAAACAAACAAAAACTCAGTAGATACATGCTTTACTGGGCAGCTCAAAGTAATAATAAGTGGTATGTTTCTGACAAATGGGATTTAAAGAGCATTTAGATGAGCCTCTATTCCTTGGCAAGAATGAAACACAGTAGATAAAACCCTGCTTTTATTCCTAATGAATGATGTAGACTAATGATGCTTAAAACATGTCTCAAATAGGGTCATGCAACAGGCTTGATTGAAGTACAGGAGCAAATCTATACTAGAACGGCTGAAAAAGAAAACAAAACAGAGTGCTGCAATGCCCCAGTCAAAATTCAGACCTCAACTCCTCTAAGAGAGCTTTGCATAAATGAACTGAAGCAACACTGTAAAGGAGAGTGTTTATTTCTTTTTTTAAAGAAATTTCTTGCCAAGATCTCCCCACAATCACGTTTTGCTTAAATTATTTCAGTAGAGGGGAATGTATCTAAACGTATAGTATTATTTCTATGTAGTAAATTGCCATTAACTTACCTTCAGACTCCTTTGATGAACACTCAAAAGGAATGAAGGATGATGAATGTGCCTCTTGATAACACAGATGCCTCATGTACCAAATCACAGTATGATCACAGTTGCCTACGGTTATTTACTTTCATTCCCCTCCCCTAATTTTTTTTCTTGTCCTCTGAAAGCTCCTCTTCCTGCCTGGTCTACCTTTCTCTTTCTCTATCTGCAGACAGGTTTCTCTGCATACTATTCTTTCCCGTCTGAACATGTCCTCTAATCTACTCGTAAGAGATACTCATTTGGAACAGAGTAGAGCTCAAAAAATGTTAGTCCTCACTAATATTTTCTTCCTCAAATTCCAGCATTTATACACCAGACAAAAATCATCAAAAGAGTTTGAAAGAGTAGATGATAATTAGATACTTAGATGCACCATCACATGCTAAACAACATCCTAACAGGTATCTCACATATTAAAAATTATATTATTGAAAAAGTATTTTAGACATGTATTTAAACATTTTCTAAACAAGGAATTTGCAATGATAACTTAAACAGCATTATTCATAAACCTATGTGTAGACTTCAGAGTTGTTCAGAGTTGTTATCTGTGATCTTACGTAAACAGGAAGGAAGTGGAGACAGTCTCCCATTTCCTCTCTGAGTATAACTATTTCAGTCTTTGAAGTTGAACCCTCAGATCTAAGAAACATAAGGGGAAAGATGGAAAATGTCATTGAATGGAAGCGGAATTATTTATTTTATTTCTGCTAAACGACTAAAGAAAAATAGAACTCTTTATCCTTCCACTGTTTTTATTTTCCAGATAAAATAAAATGAATGAAGTCGGAAATGTCAATACACAAAGGCCTAAAATATTACAGAGAATATGTATTCAGTTTAAAGCTTCTGAAAATGTAAACAGAAAAACATTAAAATACAATTCTGACTAATTGAAAGACATGTCAGAAGGTGCTTCTGGAGAAAATTGTGGATGCCACAAAAAGCATTATTATGTTACCCTGTGTGGAGCTCTGCTTTATCTGTTTAATCTCTTCAAGCTTCTTTTGAAAAATAAATAAACAAAAATGAAATTGAAAGGAAATTGATGTAACAAGCTTTGTGTAAAGTCATGTTACCAAGAAAGTTTGAGTGCTGTGTAAAAAGTAACACACGCAGACACAAACACACACGATGTGAAATAAAAGTTTTGAAAATTGAATATTCTCTGTGTTGCATCAAGGATTCTTTTAAAAGCACTGTAAGTGTAAGTGTTAGGACACTGAAGGGAAGAACTGCTGTAATAGTTTTTATATATATAATGTTTATTTATATAACGTTTTTAGTCTCACAATTTTTTGTGCCAGTGTGTTCTTGGCACCAAATTAAAAATGATATTATTTCTTCACAAGCAATCAAGTTTGACAGTTTTTTTGTTCCACATTCTTTTTGAAGAAACCATCATTTTTTGGGCCTAAAAAAAATCTTATATATGCAGTTTTTCTTAAAGCTGTTTTTCTTTTGTGATTTCATCTCATCAAAGAAAGTATCTGTAGCTCATCAATGACACGGCTGTAAAGCCTGTAGCAATAAAATCACAATGTGACTGGAGTGGGTTACAATCTGACAAGATTGGTTAGAAATGCAGTATATGTTGGCATGTGATTACCAGGGTAAAAGGCAGGATCTCCAGCAGCTATCTCCATCTGGATGTCCAAATTAGCATGCTTAGTTGATAAAGCCGTGCTTCCTTTGGATATAACAGGCCCCTTATGTACAAGCAGGTCCGCCTCTGAAACCAGACAGACTTTTCTGAACATGCGTTGCTTCTTTGCTAATACTGTATAAAATATAAGTTAAAGGTTGAATTCTACTTAACGAATGGTCAAAAATTCAACTGATTTACCCCTATTTAATGTTTGTGAGTAGAACATATATTAATCTCTGAAGTGGTAGTTAAGTGCCCTATGAATCTCAGAGCATTTCCCACTAAGACCAGAACATGTGAAACTTTCCTTTTAGAATTGAGGACTGCTCTGGGCAAGAGGTCATCAGTCAAATTCAGTAATCTCTACAGGCACAGGAGAAGAGAAGGAGATGGAGTGAAATACAGTTAAAGTCAGAAAATATTTAGCCCATGACACAATTTTAAATAATTTATTTCTGTTTTTCAATAGATGAGAATGCAACAAGTTAAAGCTAAGCTAATGAAACTCAGCTTTAATTCAAGCGACTCAACAAATAAATAAATGAACAAATTAAAACATTATTATAATTATTCCTATTTTTCTACCCAGTCACCTTTACTAATGCCCTTTGTCTATTTATTAATTTATTAATTAGAGTCATAACAAATTAATCAGAAAGAAATAGCCAGCGCAACACGAACAGTTTTCCAACATCCATCCATAGGGTCACCAGACTCTATCCTACAAAGAATGTCCTCTTCATTCAGGTCCACTGATTTCTTACTGTCTCTGAGCTCCTGAGAGATTTATTTCAGATAATTCACAAAAGAAGTTCAGTTGTTTTGTATTGTCACTGGCTCAAAATGGTTCCATTTCTGCAGTGAAAATGGGCATTATTAAGAACAAAAATATTATTGATCATTTAGTGGGAAAGAATGGATGGATGGGTTTTGAGATTAAAGTTAAAAAAATGAGATTAAAGTAATAATTCTATTTTGAGAAAAACATCATAATGTGGAGATTACATTTGTTGTTTCAAGACAAACTGCCACATCTGCTACCCTCTACAAAATGCCCCGTGTAGATGAACAAATTGATGAGCTGTCTTATTGTGTTTTGTGATACAACATACATCCTCTTTATTAAACAAGGGTGTAATCATCAATACCGTTGCATCTGTCCATTGCCAGCCATTTCACTACAAATCTGGCCAACTCTTCCAGGTTTGTGCGTGCTTTTCTTTCTGATCGCATGCAGCTGTCTGAAAATTAAGCTTCTACAATTTAATGTAATCAACCCCTATAGTAGTTTTCTAAATATTACAAATCTAATTATATTGTTATATAACAATGCCTAGAGACGATAAACATTTTGCTGCATTATGTCATACTCAGCCCTCACCCCCTTATTTTTCCAGATTCCCAGACAAGTTAAATCAGCCAGATTTTAGTCTGAAGCCAGCATTGCAGAAACAGTAATAACTGCCTTGTGTGTTGATACATGATGCATTGTGAACACAGAGATTTCCTTTTTGAAATTTGTTAATGTCTAGATGAGCAGAAAGAAGACATTTAAGAAGAGCTGAGAAAAAAAAATCTTAAGCCATCACCTTGAACACAGAAGAGAAAAAGTTTGTTGCAAACACAGATTTCATTTATTCAATGTTATTTCAAAAAATCATGTTGCACATTATACATGTCTATATATTTGCATCTATAGATATAGATAGATATTACATAAATTATATATTGGTGTCAAAATGTAATATAAACAAATCACAAAAGCTCTCATTCAAAACAAGGATACCTAATTATTCATATTTCTTAATTTGTACATTATAAATGCTCTTTGCAACTGTATTACACAAAAGAAAAATGAACCTGGTCGACCTTCACTGTTCATAATATTTCAAACACAGGATGCCAGATGTGTGTCCTGAGTGAAGTTACTGTTAGTGTTACTGTCTTATCTGCAAACACCATCAGCCTTCCTTTCTGGTGAGCTAGCATCCGCATGTTGCATGTAGTTTCTGCTGAGTGGTTATATTTCAATTTACTCTGAAAGCATACATAGAACTTCTCAAGTGCTGCACCCTTTATATTTTCCCTGTACAGAGAAGGGAGTGGGAGCCCCAACTAGTGGTAGGTAACACAACAACATTACAGAACCAACAGTTAACTGAATATAAATTCAGGCAAAAAAAAAAGATGATTAGTTTAACCAACAACAGGGTGATGGTAAATATGACTGAGGTTAGGGTAAACCTCGGCTGCTTGAAAATGAAGTCAAAGCAGAAATTGCAACTATTGCAGTTCCTCTAGATGACACAAGAAGTTGATTCCAAAAGGGGAGTCAGTCTGCATAGACTATGTTAAAAAGGCAAATTTTATAGCATTAAAAAGCATATTTACAGCCTGGTACAAAAACCCTTTTGACATCTTCAGAAATTTCCGCTTCAGAAATGACCAGGGGAATTCTACAGATATCAGCAAGTATACAAAGTCATCATCCCTCCACTTTTATAAGATTGCTTAAGAGATATTTGTCCAGTACAAAAACTGAAATATATATGTCAGCAGTTTTTATCTGGCAGGTGATATAAATGTATATGCACACACACACACACACACACATATATATATATTACTTTCTAGCTCCTCAAAGTTGACATTCTCTTGTATCCTGGGCACTCTTCGAAACCTGATGATGACAAAATGAAGAATATTCTTATTCAAAAAATGATCAAAAATGTCTTTCATTATAACCAAAGGATCTTATTCACTTCACATCTTGATGTCCTTCAGAACAGCTTATCAAACAAACAAAATGGTCAAATTTCGAAGGTGTTCAAAATGAAACTTCAGGAATAGTTTGCGGCAGTACCGCTGCCGATCAAATGTTAATCTGTGCCATCAATTTCTGTAAATAACTGCTTACACGAGCTTTTCTGTCACTCTTCTTCCGAGGAGCACACATTCTGGTCAAGGCGTGTTTGTACTCTTCCCTCACCTAAAATGAGGATATAAATGAAATTTTACCGACAGGCAAGAACTTCTTATTTAGTTAAGCATGAATATTACTAACCTGCCTGGAAAACAGACAATACACTGCAAAGAGTGTAACTCCTTCCAGGCTGCCAAAGATGGTGAGGTAAGCCATGGCTGTATGGTTTTCCTGAAACTGGAAAGAACCAAAGATCCAGGTGTTGCCCAATACAAATAGCTGAGCCACTGCACTAATGGTGAATGCCCTGCAGAAAACATGCATGCAAGAAAATGAATGACCGATTGAAAAATCAGCCTTTGTTGGCTACGGACCAATCCCAAAACAAAAATCCAAAACCTAGATAAAAAATTCTAAAGCAACGTAAGAAATAATCTAAACAGCACAACCAAAACTCAACAGGATCATGATAGTGATTTCTATGCGCAGCTTATGGGTAACTTACTCTATTTTGTGCAGGTCATCCAGGTCAGGGTTTACACTTGAGAACTTCTGTGCTAACTTCCATACAGTTATGAAAAAGAAGAAAATGTTTACCTGAAAAAGCAAAAACAAATGAACAACAAAAGCAACATTTATGTTTAAATCAGCTTTTTTTTTTACACATCATTTTACTCATTTCCCTAAATTGATTTCAACTTTACTTACAATGATGATTACACATGCAGGGCCAAAGTAATTCCAAATAAATCCCTGGGTTACCCAACAGCTGAAATGCACATTAAGAGTTAAGATAAATAGAGATTCAAGGATAAATTGATGATAAAATTTTAGGAATAGAGGGAACTTACTATCTCTCAGTGCCATGTCCCCTGGAATTAGCTAAGGCAGAGATGGCAACAATAACAGCTGGAACTCCATAGGCAGCTGCCATCATGTGGAGGGTTTTAAAGTTGGTGTTCGAAACAAGCATTATCATCCTGAACAGTTGTACACTGTCCAGACACATCCATAAAAATGTTGCCAGATAGGAAAAATGCAGGATCCCTGTCACCACTGTGCAGCTATCCTAATGGGGAAGAGATGAGATATTGCCGAACTAGACTTACTAAACTTCTGTTCTTTTCCTCATTTTGTCCCTTTACATCACAATTCAAGTTAAGTAAAAAATTCTGGATCTGCATTCATCTGAGCTTCAAACACAGTTAGTATTTACCTGGTTCTCAAAATGAGAGATTCCTGCTAGAAAGGCAAGGTTTGCAATGAAGAGGCTGATGCAGAGATGCAGGTGGATGGTGGTTCTTGGACTTTTAATAGAGCGGATCATTGAGAATGTCAAGATGGAGATGAATAAGCAAATCAGTGAAATGGACAGGAACACCCATATGATCAGATGAAACTCAAACTTCTCCTGTTGGGAAAGTAAATGAAAGTACATGAAAGTGGATTAAAGGTTTAACTACTAAATAGTCTGAAGTTTAAATGTTGCAGTTAATTAGTTTAAACCTTAATTTCATTGTAAGCCGTGAATATAGCAAAGGTTCCCAGGTGGTTACAGGAACAGGAAGTATATTCCAGGTTTGACTCTGCCACACCGCAACCACGATCAGACCATGATCCTCCATTCACTGAGGAATCCCAGAACACACAGATGTGGAATGTCTGATTTGCCTATAAAACAAATATATGTGGGGTTTTTTTTTGGCAAAAGTGATCACCACAATCTGAAACAACAAATGAGAGATAACCTCTACCTGTTCTTCTAGGTGGTTTAAAGTTAGGTTAACTGGCGTTTTGAGGTGGCTTGTATTTCTGTTGCTGACAGTGACAGTCGCCACTTTGGAGTTTATCTTAAAGCTCTGGTTCTTTTGTGATTTCATCCCATCAAAGAAGCCATCTGTAGAGTTTTCCAGGTTTGAATAGCTCATCAAGGACACTGTTGTAAAGCCTGTAAGAATGAAAGGAGAGCATCATTAGAGGGGCTCATAATTTGATGAAATTGGTTAGAAATATAGTATTTGTTGGCATATGATTACCGGGGTAATAGGCAGGATCTCCAGTAGCTATCTCCATCTGGATGTCCAAGTTAGCATGCTTAGTTGATAATGTTATGTTTCCTTTAGGTATAACAGGCCCCTTGTGTACAAACATGTCCAGCTCTGAAACCAGACAGACTTTTCTGAACATGCATTGCTGGTTTCCTAAAATTATATCAATAAAAAATCATCTAAAAGTGAATTGATTTATTTTCTTCGAATTTCTATTTAACCTGTCTGGGTTGAGGAGATATAAATCCTTGAAGATTTAGTGAAGGGTCCTATGAGTCTCAGAGCATTTCCCACCAAGTCAAGAAAGTCTGAAACTTTCCTTTTATAATTAAGAAATGCACTGGACAAGAGCTCATCAGTCATATTCAGGAATCTCTACAGGCACAGGAGAAGAGAGGAAGATGGAGTAAAATACACTTAAGTCAGGCAATATTTACACACGGGCAGACATGCAGACACACATTCAGGGTTACAGGGGGCTTTATTCTATCTCAAATAAATAAAACAAAAGAATGAAATGATGAGCTAAGCAACACAAAAAGGCAGCAGAAGACAACAGCGTTGGATGATTGCTGAAAACTTTTCACCCAGTAAAAGAACACCTTAACATCCAGCAAGTGAAGAAAACGCTCTAGTAGGTTGGCATATCATATTTACAAATTAGTTATCCAAGCCTAGCACAATGAAAAAAAACCCCACAAAGACTACACAAAAGGCCAGATTGTGAATGCTCTTCACTCAGCATTTAAGACAAAAAAAGAGATATTTGTGATTATGTGTGAACAATGCAATCATTCTTTAGGAGTTAATGTAATACTTTCTTTAGCTTGAATTACAGCTGAAAGCACACATTTTAATTGCATTAATTGCATTTAAATGTTTCATTAAAAATCTATTGCAGTACAGAACAATATTTCTTAGAAATCTGTTACTGTCCAAATGTTTCTGGACATAATCGTAACAGCAGGGTGAAACAAGAAAGAGTCAGACTGAGGCAGACTTTGATATTGGGGTCAACATCAACAGTCTACAAGAAATCTGAACACCATATCCCCCCTTCCACCCCCCTCCAAAAAAACAAAACACTACAGTTTACTTTAGTTGTACCTTTAGAGTCTCCTCTCCATTCAGCTCTACCGGTCTTTTGTTGTTTGTGAGTTCCTGACAGGTTTTTTCCATGTAATTCACTAAGCCATCTGCAATATGAAATCTCTAGAAGAGGGATTGGAGGATGATAAAATAAATCTATGAGATAATACGCATTTCAAGTATATTTTGACTCGTGACATAACTGTGTCTTGTGTGGAGTTACCTCTTTCACATCATTTATATCTTTGAAAACATCACAGTTTAATTCTGAGGAAATAAAGTATTAAATGTTTTTACTGATGACCAAAGTTTTCTTGAAGTGTTCTGTTCATGCATTTACTTTGAAGAAAATCAGATTAAAATGGATCTTGGCAAAGTTCAGTTTTTATTGTATTCTCACCAGTGCAGCGTGCCGTTTTGTTGCCATAGTTAGTGAACCCTGCGTTGCACATGCAGTAATAACTGCCTTGTGTGTTGTTACATAATCCATTCTGACCACAGGGATTTCCTTTATGACATTCGTTAATATCTAGAGCAGCAGGAAGAAGACATGTAAGAATACCTCTGAAAAAAAATCCTCTGCCATCACCTTAAACTGAAGAGCTCACTCTAAAATGGCAGCACCAATGAGAGCAACATTTTACCTTCACATGTAGCATTTTGATCATGACGAAAGGTTTTATTCCCAGTAGTAGAAATGAATCCATCATCACAGGTGCACGAGTAATAGGGGATTGCATTCTTACATTTGGCGTTAAGTCCACAGATGTCTTTGATTTCCAAACATTCTTTAATATCTTTAAAAAAAAGAAGAGACCTTTCATCTTTACATACATTATGACTGTATGACATAAACTTTCTCCAAACCAACCACAGAGTTGTTATCACCATAAATTTGAGATGACTTACCTATACATGCACCAACTGTAAAATTCACCTTCCCTGTTGGGTGTCTGAAACCACCTTCACATTGGCAGTAGTAGCTCCCATTTGTGTTTGTGCAGACTGTATTTTCTCCACATGGCTTCTCATCTGTACATTCATCTATGTCTTTGTAAGGACACAGAAACGTGAAAAGATGTATTTGCATAAATATGTGCTTCAATATGAATTTGTTATAGATTTAAAAATAAAAATAGCTT
>NW_005187559.1:227507-282360 GCF_000239375.1 Pundamilia nyererei
AAATAAACAGCACATTGGTGTCTGGAGAACTGTGCTTCCTATGAGTGAGAAAACATTACATGACAGAGCACAAAAATAAACCATTATTACATCTGGGAGTTTGCACAGTCCATTTACTTTGAACTCCTAACTGACAGCTGATGGGTGCAGTATAAAGTTGGCCATTTAAAAACACAAAGAAATTTAGTGTAATCTTTGAAACAAATAACAAATTTATTGTCACCCAGTCAGCTGAATATGCTCAGGAATATGCCACACATTTTTCTTTTTTGGAGGGGGTGGAGACTGAAACACCTGTCATTGTGTTTACAGTTTATTGTTTTCCATGAAAGAAAACTGTTGCCAGTTTGTAAAACTTTTGGTTGCTGGATGCAGCAACACTTAATCATTTATTTGCTGACTTACTGTAACTCACTGTTAGACTCACTGTTAAGGACACAGAAATGCAAAAGGATGTATTTGTATAAATATGTGCTTCAATATGAATTTAAAATAGATTTTAAATTCAAAATGAATTTTGATGCTACAAAAAAGTTTGATATACATACTTGTTATTGATATTTCATAAAAATAATTTTAACAGATTATACATGTTATATGTTTTTATTTTTTAAATGAAAATGCACACAGAAGTGTCAGATGTTTTGTTTTTCATACCCATGCATTGTTTTTTCTTCATGCTGAATCCTGGATTGCAGCCTGCGGATACCAACAGCACCATGACGAGGAAGAAAGACAGAGCTGAAAAACAAGCAGAGAACATTGGCAGTGGAAACTTGCATTTGTGTTGTTGCAGACTGTAATTTCTTCACACCATTTGTAATTTTCACATTCATTTATATCTTTGTTAAGGAAACAGAAATTTGAGGGATGAATTTGTACAAATATGTGCTTCAGTATGAATTTGAGATTTCTCTACATGGCTTGTAATTTTTATCTATAAAAAAATAATGTGAAACAATGTAGTTGCACAAATATATGCTTCAAAATGAATTTGATATGCATTTAAAAATCAAAATGGCTGGTTAGGGCCCTAGCAGGGCCTCCTCTTGAAATTGCCCTTGTGTGGCTGTGGTTTTCTCTCTCCGCCTCCTCCTCTCTTGCTCCACCCCTCTGTCTCTCTCTCACTCTTCTCTCTCCCCAGGACACAGCTGGTTTTGATTAGCCTCATTTACCACCTGGGCCCAGTCAGCAATCACCTCTCTGAGGCTATATAAGCTGGGGATGAACTGTGAGTGAGTTGGTTTTCTTCCCCCTGTGGCGCTACACGGTTTCCCCCTAGGTTTTGGACAGGCTCCTTCGAGTCGTGAGTAGATGGGCTTGTGGGCTCCGGAAGTGTCTCCCTTATTTGTTTGGTAGTTTTTTTTCCTTTGTTGCTGCGACTGCTTCCTTTGTTTCTTTGGCATTATTGGTAAAACGGTGTTGCCGGCTCTTTAAGTTAAGATTATTTGTAATAAAGCTATAATATATACTGAGCACTCTGTCTGGTTTCCTTTCATTCAGCTCTGGACCCATTTGCTACCGGTCCCCACACTCATACCCCTCGACCTCATCGTGGGGACGTAACAAATAGAAACTTGATACTGAACTTTTTTGTTTTCTTTCTCTAGTATACTAGAGAAAGAAAACAAAGTTCAGATTCAGCCAACAGTACCATCAGTAATCACCAGTGTGGTGTGAGGTGAACTGTATTTCCTCTAAGAACTGAACTGTATTTGCTATGAAAGAATGTAATTTGTTTTGTAGAACCATGTTGATATATGCTAACATTACATTTAGTATATATACTGGCAATGTATGACCAAAAGCTCATACATTTTCTTATTTACCGGCTGCAAACTTGATATGCAGGTTTAAATGGTCCTTGAGTAGGACAACATGTTCAAGTGCTCTTAATCTATTACAGCATTTATATACAGTGGGGCAAAAAAGTATTTAGTCAGCCACCGATTGTGCAAGTTCCCCCACCTAAAATGATGACAGAGGTCAGTAATTTGCACCAGAGGTACACTTCAACTGTGAGAGACAGAATGTGAAAAAAAAATCCATGAATTCACATGGTAGGATTTGTAAAGAATTTATTCGTAAATCAGGGTGGAAAATAAGTATTTGGTCAGTAACAAAAATACAACTCAATACTTTGTAACATAACCTTTGTTGGCAATAACAGAGGTCAAACGTTTACTATAGGTCTTTACCAGGTTTGCACACACAGTAGCTGGTATTTTAGCCCATTCCTCCATGCAGATCTTCTCGAGAGCAGTGATGTTTTGGGGCTGTCGCCGAGCAACACAGACTTTCAACTCCCGCCACAGATTTTCTATGGGGTTGAGGTCTGGAGACTGGCTAGGCCACTCCAGGACTTTCAAATGCTTCTTACGGAGCCACTCCTTTGTTGCCCGGGAGGTGTGTTTTGGATCATTGTCATGTTGGAAGACCCAGCCTCGTTTCATCTTCAAAGTTCTCACTGATGGAAGGAGGTTTTGGCTCAAAATCTCACGATACATGGCCCCATTCATTCTGTCCTTAACACGGATCAGTCGTCCTGTCCCCTTGGCAGAAAAACAGCCCCATAGCATGATGTTTCCACCCCCATGCTTCACAGTAGGTATGGTGTTCTTGGGATGCAACTCAGTATTCTTCTTCCTCCAAACACGACGAGTTGAGTTTATACCAAAAAGTTCTACTTTGGTTTCATCTGACCACATGACATTTTCCCAATCCTCTGCTGTATCATCCATGTGCTCTCTGGCAAACTTCAGACGGGCCTGGACATGCACTGGCTTCAGCAGCGGAACACGTCTGGCACTGCGGGATTTGATTCCCTGCCGTTGTAGTGTGTTACTGATGGTGACCTTTGTTACTTTGGTCCCAGCTCTCTGCAGGTCATTCACCAGGTCCCCCCGTGTGGTTCTGGGATCCTTGCTCACCGTTCTCATGATCATTTTGACCCCACGGGATGAGATCTTGCGTGGAGCCCCAGATTGAGGGAGATTATCAGTGGTCTTGTATGTCTTCCATTTTCTGATGATTGCTCCCACAGTTGATTTTTTCACACCAAGCTGCTTGCCTATTGTAGATTAATTCTTCCCAGTCTGGTGCAGGTCTACAATACTCTTCCTGGTGTCCTTCGAAAGCTCTTTGGTCTTGGCCATGGCGGAGTTTGGAGTCTGACTGTTTGCGGCTGTGGACAGGTGTCTTTTATACAGATGATGAGTTCAAACAGGTGCCATTCATACAGGTAACGAGTGGGGGACAGAAAAGCTTCTTACAGAAGACGTTACAGGTCTGTGAGAGCCAGAGATTCTCCTTGTTTGAGGTGACCAAATACTTATTTTCGACCCTAATTTACGAATAAATCCTTTACAAATCCTACCATGTGAATTCATGGATTTTTTTTTCACATTCTGTCTCTCACAGTTGAAGTGTACCTCTGGTGCAAATTACTGACCTCTATCATCATTTTAAGTAGGGGAACTTGCACAATCGATGGCTGACTAAATACTTTTTTGCCCCACTGTATTTGCATCTATCAGACTGAATGATTCCCAAGTTACCAAAATGATAGCAGTAATAATCCATTATGCTTGGATATTATTTAAAAATCAAAGTTTGGTTGGTAAAACACTATTTATTCATTTATGTAAATTTTATTATGGTGAAGTTGTAATTCACCATTACTGCAGGAGGAGGTCAAAAACACAGAACACATAGAGACAGGGTAAAACCCTCAGTTCAAATCAGTTTAAAAAAAAGCAATGGCCATACACAGGAAAACAGTCAGCATGACAAAAAAAAAGTCTATTAAACAATGTAGCACTCACAAAAGGGAGACCTGAAGGACAACATGGAGACAACATGCAACAGGCTGTAGAAACAGCCCTGATAACAAACTGAGTGGAGCTATAGGTTTGAACTGATGCTTATCTTTTATAACGGAATGTCAAGGATATCAACAATTATCAAACACTCAGGTGAAGAAACGACACTTAGACACTTGGAGAGAATTTTTAACGTGCACGGGTGAGAGCTCAACAGAGAGACTCACACCCAGCTGCAGGCGTTTTCTTTAATTAAAGCATAGATAGCGGTTCCTGTTTTTCATGTTCGTGTGTATGTGTGTGTGCAGCAAGTCATTTTCTAAGAATAATAAAAATAATGCGAGTCAACTTCTGCGGCTGTGTGGGTGCGGTGAAGCTCCTATCAGCTTCTGCAAATGTGCATTTGTGTGCTGATCTTGTGGCCTTATCACAAGGCTTGCAGTTTCATGTTTATCAAGCTGAGCTGCACAGTGAAAATATGAACATTATCAGTATTGAAGCAAAGCATAAAAACATTTAAACATTTCTTTAACACGGAAAGATAATTTTATAAATAGTTTGTTACGCAAACACAAAAAGCACCGCTCATCAGAAGGTTTTTCTAAGAGTATCTGTAGTATGTTTTATGAAGCAAAAATAAAAGTGCTCACATTAATCACCTGTAGCACCATTTTCCCCTGTCTCAGAAATGAATACATGTGTCAGATTTGTTAGGCAGATGCTCACATTCTCCTGTGAAGCCTTCATCCCACTTTGTTTTTATAAACTAAAGCTTCCCATGTGTAAAACAAAACATTTAAAAAGAAAGAAAGTAAAAACATATTTTATGTTAGTCAGTTAATGAAATATGTCATCTTAAATGAATTAATTCATGTTTTCACTTTGTTTTTTGCATGTTAACCTTTTGAGGTAAGTCATCATCCATCATGTCCTTAAGCCTAGCTTCAAGCCACTAACCCTACGTTCTGGACAGAAGCAAAACGATCTGTCAGGATTTGGAAAATGAGGACCCAAACGCAGACACATGAAGAAAGACTCACTAAAAATAAAACACGGGTTTATGGATAAAAATCCAGAACTCCATAAACACAAACCCAGAAAAAGAAATGCCACACGGAAATACAATGTGAGCATGATAGAAACTGTGACGGAGGGGAAAAAACACTATTTATGAACACACAGACACACTAAGGGATAATGAGGGAAATGGGAAACACAGGTAGCAAGACACAAAACACTCAAGACCACAAGACAGGTGAAGTGGAACTAGCTATAAGACACAGAAGACAAACTATCAAAATAAAACACAAAATCATTGACTAACATAGATAATGAACATGATTATTTTGTTATTATATTCACCAAGATGTGGGAGAACAGGATTAAAACATACCCATTAGCATCTTTTTTCCCTCTGTTTTAGCAGTTTATTTTTTTTTAGGGAGACAAATGAAGCATACTTTATTGAGACTCGTAGTTCAGCCACTGCCATATTTGAACATGGAGAGAAGCAGTTGAGAAAGGAAGCGGAAAAAGAGGGTTTAGAAGGTGTTATGGTGAAAGGTGATCTTTATTTTCATTTATAGTATATATAAAATAAATTCCTGCACATGCAAACATGCAGATCTGTGCATATAGTTTCTGTATATTACTGTATTACAAGGCATCAGTCCACTTGTAGTTGAGTAATTGCAAAAAAAAATTACATTTTGAAAATTGTGATCCAACATTAGATTTAATATGAAAAGCATGAAAAAAGCTATGAAAGGTTTGTATGTAACTTCTTATAAAATATTTTCCCCCTGTTACTCCTGTGCAAATGTATGATCGATGTGACTCACCCAGTATCAGCAGGATCCGCGTGCCTGTTATGTTGGAAGCAGTGTGCAGATCTCTATGGATGAAATCAGTGAAAATGTAAAAGTAGCTACAAGTTAGACTAATATTGTAAAACAAATATATATATTTAAAAATGCCAAGATCTTAACATTACATAGAATGACCAGGTCTTTTTCTCTCTCTGGCTGTCTGTCTTTTCTCGTCACGTCAAATTCTTATCCGCCCATATCATCATGCCGCCAGGGGTGTTCAATGCTTATCACCATAAAGTGTCACTGTGGTGACAAGACCCTGTGTTTATCGCTTCCTGCTTCCGTTACTATTTTTTCAAGACTATGTATCTTCTTTTTTTTTTTTTACATGAACAGTATAGCAGCACTTTATTTGCTAGCACTTCAGAATACACCCCTGTCATGAAACTGTGTTTGGCAGGCAGGATTGCACCCAAAATGCAGCTCTCAGAGACAGAACTGAACTCAAAATGAAGCCTTATTCCTGGATTCACAGAATACATTAAACTAGGAAACAACAGGGAACCTAAACTGGGAAATACAAACAGACAGTAGACACAGCCAGAGAAATGAGGGAGATCTCGTCACTGGATGGAGGGAGACACAGATGATATATACACAAGAGGAAATCAGGGCAGAGACAGGGGAAGCAAAACTGAACATGATGCACACATGACAGGTGCCTGTCAAAGTAAAACAAGTGACAAGAACAGTGAGACTAAGGCACATGTACTTGTGCCTGATTCTGTTGGAAGTTTCTTCCTGTTAAAAGGGAGTTTTTTCTTCCCACTGTCACCAGAGCTCTTGCTCATAATGGGTCATATGACTGTTGGAATTTTGTCTGTTTTCTTTGTTTTACTGTATTACGGTCTTTACATTAAGGTATAAACCGCCTTGAGGCAACTGTTGTTTTCATTTGCCGCTGTAATAAATTGGAATTGAATTGAACCTTGCAGCTGCAGCTCTTTGCAGCAGATTCAGCAATAGAGGGGCTATTTCCTCACCCTTTTTCTGAATGCTCCTGAATCTCTGCCAGAGATGATCTGTGCCAGCAGTGTACACTCACTATATGTTTGGGTACATTATATTTGTCCACCTCTCTTCACCCAAATGTCCAGTATGGCGGCTGAAGATATAATAACAAAGTTGATCACTGATCTGCAACTTTGGGTGTCCATATGCTGGAACGTGGTGTCCGTCATGAAAAAGCTGTGATTAGCACAAAAGTCCAATAACAGAACACCAGTTGAGTTAAGATCAGACATGCCATTCCTCCCAGTCATGCCCTTTTAGGTCTCATTGTTGTTTCCCACATGGGCATTGAAGTCCCCCAGCAAAACAATGGAGCCCCTGGAGGGAGAACTCTCCAGCACTCCACCAAGGGACTCTAAAGTGGGTTTTATGCTGCTACAGATGTGTTTGTCTGTGTACATTTTTCCGTCGGGCAGAGGGGTGAGGGGTCACCCACAGGAGACGGTACCGTGCAATTCTCCAAGTTGCTGACTGCACGTTGCTGGAGGACATGATCTATGTGACTGATTTATATAATATAACATATCGAAAATATAACATTTGAAGACAATGTCAGAAAATACTACTAAAATGGATAAGTATTACTATTATTAATATAATTATTTTTAGAGGTGCTCAAAACTAAACTTGCCTTTGGGCTGCAGTGACACTTTATTTTTGTTATTTTTAACACTTGGTTTCACTTCAGCTCTTTATATGTTATAACTTCGCACTCCTCTGTGGCTGGCTCACGAACCAACCACAGCATGAACATGAGAGGCCCACAGAGCAGCGGTGGCACACTGCCTTTATCTGACAACAGAGCCCACTGCAAAACCAGCAGGCTCTCGAGTTGAGAGTGTGTGTGAGAGAGAGACCTTTGCCTTGTGTTTCAGGGGTGAGACCTGTTCCTGAGCTCCAGCACTCTGGTTTCACACATCTGAAGGTAATTAACTCAACTGTCTATTCTCACCCATCACCAGCTGCTACTTAAGATGGAGGAACTCCTTCACTTGAGTTGTTGGTCTGTGTCTGCAAAGCGTGGCTCCTCAAGTTTTACAGTGTTACTCTTGTGCTTACCTGCTGTGCCCTTTAGTCATCAATCTCTCTTTGTGCAGAAACTGTGGTGTGGAAAATTGGGAAGAAAAAGTCATGTGGAGAGAAGGAATCGGTGATCTTCCATGTTTGACCTGGCCACAGAGCTCACTGCATGAAAGTCATTGTGCTGAATCTTTGTACTCACTTGCTGTAAATAAACCTGTGAACCCTTACTTCAGAGCCCCCGTTTGAGTCCCCCTTTGACTGCTGGATATGACTGAAACATATGTTCACTAACAATTTCACAGTTCATAACCAGCTGATAGACCTCAATGTCTCTTACTGTTAAGAAAACCTAATGCATGGATCGGTTGAGTCACATGTTTTTTCAGCATCTGTACTAACCAATAATGATATTTGGTACTAATTTACATTTGTATTAATAATATAATATAATATAATATAATGGTGATGTTAAAGAAAACTCAGCCATCTGGTCTGCCAAGCAGCCCCTAATGTGTGCAGTGTAAATGAATGGAACTACATTTACAGGACCAATTTAACATGAAAACATAAACATTATCTTAAAGAGTCTAAAACTGCATAGTTCACCTGACTACAGAAACTTTCAAGATATAAGAAGTTTTTAAAAAAGGAATCTGAAACACTCTCGAAGTGGCAATATTTCTTCTTCTCCACCAAAAGATCCATTTTATTTTTATATTTTTCTTTTCCTTTGAAAGACATCTTGTTGGACCCTGAATGTTTATGACAGAAAACAAAGATAAATAAATATATAAAACATATAAACATGTTTTGGTTAAATCGCTTGGAAGTCACACAGCCTAAGTCTTGTAATATTTGATAGTGCTTTTTTGCATTTATAATTATAATGCAGGAACGTCAGATCAAAACTTCATCAGATACAGTCAACTGTGCATGAGAGTAAAACTGACTATTTACTACAACTATGGCATAAACATCAAGAATCACTTTCTAATTCCAACCTAAAATCGGGAAACATTATTTGCTCTTTTTTTCTAAAATACACTGAAATTATATAGGACTTAAAATGTCTTCAAATGTCTTTTTCCTCTAAAATATATAATATAATAAATATATTATATAATATAAAATAAAACTTAAAGTTATTGTCTACTAAGGATGTACTTTATGAAAATTATACCCTGATTTCAAAAAGATGACATTGAAATCATATGCGAAATATGGGGAAATTACACCATAAGGTGCAGTCTGTATTACGAAAATGCTTTAACATTGAATTAAAGCTTTGTGTTCTGAAATAATGGCCAAAAAGTTGTCTTTCTGGTGTTCATTGCTAGTTTATTCTCTATATCAAATGCGATACATTTTAAAATCACTAAAGATGATATACATCAGAATATGTATTTACCCTAAAACCTTTAGCAGAACATTAAAAAATTAATTTAAAAAAAGGTTTTTAACAATAAACATAAATAAAGAAGTAATTGCAAACTGTAAATGCATTAAAATTTTTTTACAATCTTCTAAAATAGCTTCATGATAAAACACAGAGAATGGATGCAGTCAAGAATGAAAACACGAAAATTGCTCAGCAATATAAACACAAACTTTTAAAACATTTAAATATATGTTTCGGTCTCATAATTGTCCTCTTATTGTGGGTCTTTCAGAAGCTTGAGGAAGTGGTTGAAGAAGGTGCTTTTCAGCAAATATGTTTCAGATTGCTCATTAAATACAGTACCTGAATTAAAGAATTAGCATTATTAGATTTACCTGATACAACAGGTCTTTACACAATTATGATAATCTGAAAACATTTTTTCATATCTGAAATTTTTAATACTTGTAGATTTATGCTTCTAAAACTGCTTACATAATTTCCTGTTTGAAAAACGTAACAAAATGCTTCTTTTGTAAGGATTTTGTAAGTTGCAATGATTTGAATAGATAACTCAGTGACTTAAAATAAAAGGCCCACACATAGTAAAGAATGATAATATTTACAACATTTTGCAACAAAGCAAACAGGTGCAAACAGATGCGCTATAAGTGCGATGTCAATATGTCCCAATAACTGAAAGTCTCCAGCAAATCAGAGTTTGTCTCAAGTCAGGTTTTAACTTCTCAGAAATGAGACTCTCCTGTGTCCTGGCTGCTCTTGGATGCCTGAAGATGACAAAGGGGCATAGTTCAATCAGCTGTGAAAACCATCTCAACTGTTCCTTAAGTATAGGGAACAGTTGAGGAACAGTTGTATACGTATGAAAAAGCATTAAGTATAACATTTTATTTTCTTCTTTAACCAATGGGAAAGAATTGAGTTTTGTTAGGGTTTAAAATTTAAGTAGTAGTTCCATAACAGATCAAATGTTCAAAATGAAATGAAATGAATCAAATCAAAATGAATTTTCTATAATAAATGTTTCATTTCACTTTAATATTGCTTAGTGAGAAAGTCAAAAAAGGAAAAAAAAACATAAATAGCTGCTTACTTGAGCTTTGCTGGAGTAATTGAACTCTTTGTAGCTCTTCTTCTGAGGCACACAGAATCTGGCCAGGATGTTTTCATATTCTTCTCTCACCTAAATTCAGAAAATCTTTAGTATGGGCATCACTAAAGACAGCAGAACTCGTCCCTTACTTTTGAGACAAATGTGACTAACCTGTTTGGAAAACAGACAGTGCATGATAAAGAGCATAACACCCTGAAGGCTGCCAAAAATGGTGAACAGGTAAGACATGGCTACAGTGCTTTCCTCAAACTGGAAACAACCAAAGATCCACATGATGCCCAAAACGCACAGCTGTGCCACTGCAGTAATGGTGAATGCCCTGCAGGAGGCAACAAAGATGCATACATGTCATGTGCGAGGTACTTTGGTGAGGCAAAAGATTACGTTATACTTTCCACACAGCAATTGCATGGGGCGTTTAGCGTGGGCAGCTTGAGTTGTGACTTACTTTATTTTGTGCAGATTATCAAGATCAGGGTTTAAACTTGAGAACTTCTGTGCTAACTTCCACACAGTTATGAGAAAGAAGAAAATGTTTATCTGAAAGACCAAAGATGAGGTTTAAACATAACACAAGTCACCATTTTGGATCACATTAAACTCAATAATTATTTAAATACTTACAATGATGATGACACAGACAGGCCCAAAGAAACTCCAAATGATTTCCAGATTTAGCCAACAACTGAAATGCACATCAAGAGTTTAGTAAGTAAGTAAGTAATTCAAACTTGAATTAACGATAGAACAATATAATTGGAACTGGGGAAACTTACTATCTCTTAGTGCCATATCCTCCAGAATTAGCTAAGACAGAGATGATAACGATAACAGCTGGAACACCATAGCCAACTGCCATCATGTGGAGGGTTTTAAAGGTGGTGTTGAAGACGAGGACAACCATCCTGAACAGCTGAATGCCCTCCAGACACATCCAGCAAAACGCTGCCAGGTAGCAGAAATGCAAGATTCCTGCTACCACTGCACAGCCAGCCTAATAGGGAAAGTGAAGGAAAGAGGAGGATCAGGGTAACAGACATGAATAATGTGGATGAATATGAAGAGGGAGAAATGTCTAGAAATTCTTCAATTGTTTATGTGTCTATTATATATCTCTTATTAATATCTCTTATGAATAATTCAGTAGTGTGAGATTATTACAATGTCTTATGCTACATTATACCTCTGATTTAAGCTTATGAAATCATTATATAGTTTTCGGTTGCATTATACTATAGTTAGAAGGTGAAATTATTAGATTGATTAGACTGGTTTGTATTACATTTGACTGCTGATTTACTGTGAATGAATTACACTATCCTATGGTACTTCATACTGTTGATTTATAAAGAGAATACTGTTTGCAGAGAATCGTGGCCTTGCTTTTCTGATTGTAGAAAGAACAAAACATACTGCACAGGAAGCCAAGGTTGTAACTTAGGCTCACTGAGAGAGAAAGAATGTGAATGCTTAGTTTGGAGGAGGGCTGAAGCTATAAGAATGTGAGAAACAGTCGGACACTTTGAGATTTTGCCGGACACCCTCCCGTGCACATCTCCCATTCGGACATTTGTAATGTTAAAAGTGTTGTATGGAATAAAGAGAATTGTATTGATTAAAGAGATTGTTGATTGAGCATTTATACACTGAGTGTTGTTATTCCTTCAGCCAAAGGTCAAAGAGTTGGGGTATTTAACAGTAGCTTTGCTGCAATTTAGTATACAGTTCTCTGTTATATTTGAAGGTGGCAGAAACTTCTGCTAATGCATAAATGCTAATGGAGAGTGGAGTTTCTGTTTACCTTGTTCGCTGTCTGAGAGATTCCTGCTAGAAAGACAAGGTTTGCTATGAAGAGGCTGATGCAGAGATGCAGGTGGATGGTGGTTCTTGTGCTTTTAATGGAGCGGATCATTGAGAATGTCAGGATGGAGATGAATAAGAAAATCAGTGAAATGGACAGGCCCACCCAGGTGATCAGCTGCAACTCGAACTTATTCTATTGTGGAAGAGAAAGAATGGTAACATTATTGTATGAAAATGGGTTGAAGTTTAAACTTATTCTGAACTAAAAGCATTATGGTATATATAATTAGTTTTAACCTCCATCTCATAGAGGGCCATCAGTACAGCAAAGCTGCTCAGGTGATTACAGGAACACACAGTATATTCCGGGTTTGACTTCACCACATCGCAGCCACGATCAGACCATGATCCTCCGTTCACCGAGGAATCCCAGAACACACAGATGTGCGTTTGATTTTTCTGTTAAACAGATATACACCAGAGATACTGACTGTTCTGTTGTTCCTGTTTGTCAACGTAGATTAACACAGTCCCTAAACATTAGTAGTAAGCTCTCCTCTTTACCTGTATCAAGTGGTCCAAAGTCAGTTTGACTGGCGTTTTGAGGTGGCTTGTATTTTTGTTGCTAACAGTGACAGTCACCACTTTGGAGTTTATCTTAAAGCTCTGGTTCTTTTGTGGTTTGATCCCATCAAAGAAGCCATCTGTAGAGTCTTCCAGGTTTGAGTAGCTCATCAAGGACACTGTTGTAAACCCTGAAACAATAAAAGGAGAAAATAATTGGAGTGTGTCATAACGTGATGAAATTGGCTACAAATTTGATATTTGTTGTCATTACCAGGGTAATAGGCAGGTTCTCCAGCCGCCATTTCCATCTGGATGTCCAACTGAGCATGCTTAGTTGATAAAGTTGTGTTTCTTTTGGATATAACAGGCCCATGATGTACCAGCATTTTCAGCTCTGAAACCAGATAAATGTTGTTGCTTTTTCTTATCTTACACTGCTTGTTCAATAATGCTGAAGAAAATGTAATTAATAATAAATGTACAAGCTCTAGGCAAAAGCTCCTATCATATTTGAACATATCTACCTGAATTGGACATATTTGTTTGTTGGTTTGTTTTTCTTTTAAATTCTGCTGCAAATGCAAATTTATATTAAACCTGTGTGAGTGGAAGTTGTGTTTCTCCCTGGCATCTTCGTCACGGCTCCAATTAGCCTCAGAACAATCTCCACCAAATCCAGAAAGATGGAGACTGTTCTTCTGTCTTTGAGAAATTTACTGGACAAGAGCTGATCTATTTCTGACTGAAATCTCTAAAGACAAAGAGAGGAATGAGAGAGGAGACCATGAGAAACAAGAAACAGAGGCAGACTGAGGCAGACTTTCAGGCTACCTCAGTGTAAACGGTCTATGAGACATCTGAGCATCATGTGACAGTTTGAAAGAGGCAGAGCATTATTTTCCTGCCTGGTTTCAAGAAACTTGATGACTTTTTTGCAGTAAGGTTAAAATGTTCTGAATTTAGTAGTACCTTCAATAAGTCCTCTTCAGTCTGACTTTTGTCCCCTGTGAGCTCCTGACAGCTTTTATTGAGCTGCTTCACAATGGGAAGTTTCTAGAAGAGAGATTGGTGGATGATAAAACAAAAATGTGAGACAACTCTATTCATAATATATGCTGAATTTTGATACTTTATAGTATTTGTGATGTGGAGTTACCTCTTCCAGCCCATTTAGAGCTTTGAAAACATCACAGTTTGATTCTGAAGAAAGAAAGTTTAATGAATAAATTTGCTTACGGATGACCAGAGGTATTCAATAAGTGTTCTGTTTGTTTCTGATGCATTTACTGGGAAGAACCCCAGTTTAATAATGGATGATGGACAGTATTCTCACCAGTGCACCGTGCCGTTTTGTTGCCATAGTTAGTGAACCCTGCCTTGCACATGCAGTAATAACTGCCTTGTGTGTTGTTACATAATCCATTCTGACCACAGGGATTTCCTTTATGACATTCGTTAATATCTAGAGCAGCAGGAAGAAGACATGTAAGAATACCTCTGAAAAAAAAAATCCTCTGCCATCACCTTAAACTGAAGAGCTCACTCTAAAATGGCAGCACCAATGAGAGCAACATTTTACCTTCACATGTAGCATTTTGATCGTGACGAAAGGTTTTATTCCCAGTAGTAGAAATGAATCCATCATCACAGGTGCACGAGTAATAGGGGATTGCATTCTCACATTTGGCGTTAAGTCCACAGATGTCTTTGCGTTCCAAACATTCATGGATATCTTTTGAAAAAGAAGAGACCTTTAATCTTTACATAAGTTATGACTGTATGACATAAACTTTCTCCATCCAACCACAGAGTTGTTATCACCATAAATTTGAGATGACTTACCTTCGCATGCAACAGTTTTAAAATTCACCTCCCCTGTCTTTCTTTTGAAACCATCTTTACATTGGCAGTAGTAGCTCCCATTTGTGTTTGTGCAGTTTGTATTTTGTCCACATGGCTTCACAGCATCATTGCATTCATCTATGTCTTTGTAAAAACACAAACATTAGAAAAGATGTATTTGCCTAAATATGTTCTTTGATATGAATTTGTTACAGATTAAAAAAAATGTCTTGAAAAATCAAAACTTTTAAAACTTTTTCTATCAAACGTTTAAAACACATCTTAATTATTTCTTTTTTAACAAAATTTTTTAATAGATAATATTAGATTATTTATTAAATAAAAAATGCACACATTGCTCAGCTTGCACATTTTCCATTACTGATTAAGTGTCTGATGTTTTGTTTTGTAAAGATTTTCATACCAATGCAGTTTTTTTTCTTTGTGAGAAATCCTTGAGGGCAGTCTGCTGATACTGACAGCACCATGATGAGGAAGAAAGACAGAGCTGAAAAACAAGCAGAGAACTGTCAGCTTAGTATACTATGGTTCAGTACCTTTTGAACATTAATCTATCCTGATGTTTTATTCTGATTATGAATTTTGTTTATCATATAAATTGCACAAAAATGGTTGTGATAGTATAAGATCTGGGAAGAAAAAGCAAAGGCCCTCATTCTCTATCCTAATTTCCTCACATTATTCCTGCGTCTGAAATATGATTCAAAATAAACAGCACATTGGTGTCTGGAGAACTGTGCTTCCTATGAGTGAGAAAACATTACATGACAGAGCACAAAAATAAACCATTATTACATCTGGGAGTTTGCACAGTCCATTTACTTTGAACTCCTAACTGACAGCTGATGGGTGCAGTATAAAGTTGGCTATTTAAAAACACAAAGAAATTTACTATAATCTTTGAAACAAATAACTAATTTATTGTTATGGCTCAGAAATATGCTGCATCTTTTTCGTTTTTGGGGTGGGGGTGGAGAATGAAACACCTGTCCTTGTGTTTACAGTTTATTTTTTTCCATGAAAGAAAACTGTTGCCAGTTTAAAACGTTTGGTTGCTAGATGCAGCAACACTTAATCATTTGTTTCCCAACTTAATTTGAAGAAGTTAAAACATTGCTAAATTGTTCAATTGCTTAATATAACTTTCTGTATAGCTGACAGGATGGTGGAGGATGGGGAGAAGAGAAGAAACATTAAGTATAAAGGTCAACTTAATATTAGTTTTCTAACCAGTGAAACCTTTAAGAATCTCTTTTCTAAGCGAGTCTCGAACCCTGACTTAGCATACGGTTAGTAAAGCTCTCAAAGGAAACCTGCACATGTACAAGGCGGTCATTCAGCCTCTTCACAAAAGGGCAGCAGTGCTGTGCACTGAAACGACAGTCCCTGGTGTCTTTTTAGAAAAACTATCAGCTGTCAGAACTGTGTCATTCAGAAACAAGAAGCAAACACTTTTTAAAAAGAATATTTACCACATGACAGTAATGAAGTGAGAATTAATGTGTAGCATGATGCGCAGTCAGCCAAGAAAGTAATAACTGGGCTTTTATATCATGGAATTTGTTGGGTGAGTTGCCCGCTTTTGCACGAATGTGACATGGTTGTAATGTCTCATGAAAAATTGGAATTATAGTTAAGATGAAATGAGATATTCGACAAAAAATTGAGAAAATCTCTGAGAACTTTTATTCATTTACTATAATTTTGTCAATGACAATATGCTGCCTGACTTTATCTCAAAGAAAAGTGACTAAACAAATGCAACAAAAAGCAAGAGTTTCTATGTCCGAAAAGCAAAAACTGCTGTTTAGACATAGACATTATTTCAGACAGCTTAAGTATTACTAGACAGCAGTTCAATGAAAATGGTGAAAATGTTTTTGTTTAAGTTTCATCCTAAATTCAGATCCTTACAAAAAAAATCTTAAAAGATAATGTTTTCCATTCCATCTCCCACATATGTGACTCACCCAGTATAAGAAGCTTCCATCTGCACGTCATGGTGAAGAAGCAAAAAGAGTCCTTACTCGTTTCAAGAAAGTTTAACCAACCCAGACAAAAACTGCAGAATGATCTGCTTTTAGGTTGTCCCAACCTTTTCTCTTCTTCTCAACTCTTTCAAAGGTTCTTTAACTGTAATTTAAAAAACTGAAAAATAATAAATATTAATCCACCAGTCAAATGAACTGATATAGAAAAAGTAGCTAACGTTTATGCTGACAGCAGCAAACCAATAACTCAGCGACTGAAGCACTCCCCAACAACACACATCCCTTCACAGACTGAACTATCCCTTTTCTCTTTCTGCCTGTCTGACTACTGGGGTGACATAGAGTGGTGACTGTGAATTTTAGTTGGGAGGAGTTTCTCTCTCTCTCTCTCTCTCTCTCTCTCTCTCTTGCTCACTCTAACACACACAGTAATAAGATCAGTCCTCTGACGCAGAAGTTTTTATGGGAGTACAACCAGAAGTTGCTTTTTAGGAACTAACTTTTTGAGGGGTGCGGTGTGGTGACAGATGAAATCCAGTATTTCTGACGACTGCACAGCTGCAGCAATATGCTACTAGATTATGCAACCCTGATAATTTATGTCTCTTTTTGCTATAGCTCACTTGTCACTTGAACTTTCTCCTCTTTTAGACGTAGTGTGGGAACAGACAGAGGGTTAAAAGTTTAGATTGTGAGGCTAGTCATTGTTTTACAGTGTCCTGCCAGCTGATATACCCTCCCATAGGCACACAGTCTGCTGATTATGATGATGATGACATATTCATGGTTTTAGCCTCTGGCTGCTTATGTTTTTTTTAGACAATGTAACAATGGTAACAGCATTGAGCTGTATTTAGAAAGAATTAAACAAAGAAGGCTTCTACTATTTTGTTTCCTCTACATAGTATATAGTCTGTATGTAATTCCCCAGAGCGGAGGCCTAGTGCACTTTGATTCAATAAAAGGACAGATTAAGCACTACAGTACTGGAAAAAATACACCACATGCTTCTACAAAACAAAAACTTTACATCTTTTAAAGGTTTCCTGTTGCACGGTGTAACAGGAAACAGCCTTTTGAAACTATACTATGACGTGCTTGGCTACACACACACTCATACATTTATGACCTATCAAGATCTGTGAGGGTTGATTTTTGCGCTGAAAATGTGAAGGAATGGAAACATGTTGCAAGAGCAGTGTCATAAAATAAAACAGACTGCTAATTTTTTCAGTGACTTGTTTTGTTTCCAGTTCACATTCATGGTGTAATTTTCAGGCCTGTGCAGGCTGCAGTCTTAATTTCATATCATGATTATTGTAGACAAAGATTCAGTGCCTAAAATATAAAGTGTAAGAGCAACATTTTGTCATGTTTACATGAGAAACAGATATAGATATCAATGCTGGTATTGTTATCAGATCAGACCAGTGATACTACTTGTATCACTGGTATCGATCTATATGCAAAGTCACAGACAAATACAGAAAAATGCTTTTTTCTTACTCTTTTTTTTTGCTTTACATTATTGGAAGTTTTTCAATAACCCAACTCACAAATAACAAGTATGTTCAGATCTCTAAATTACAGAGCCCTGGACACAAATGTTTGGCTTTTTTGTTGGTCATTATATGTAGCCTACAGTGTGTGTGTTCATAGGTATATGAAATAGTTCTAAAGTGGTAGCACTGTTTTTGCCTGATAAATATAAAATAAAAGCTATGAATAAAAGCTATCACAATGTAACTTCACTAAAAAGTACCTAATATTAAACAGAAAAGCTACATAATGGCACAGTGGTTAGCACTGTTGTCTCACAGCAATAAGATCCTGCCTTCAAAGCCACCGGGGCCTTTCTGTTTGGAGTTTGCATGTTTTCCCAGTGTCTGTGTGGGTTCTCTCCCGTTATTCCGGCTTCCTCCCACAGTCCAAAGACATGCATTTAGTGGGGTTAGGTTGTTAATTCTAAATTTCCCATAGGATTCAATGTGAGTGTGAATGGTTGTCTGTCTCTCTCTGTGTTAGCTTTGCAACAAACTGGTGACCTGTCCGCGATGTACCCTGCCTCTCTCCCTATATCAGCCAAGACATGCGCCAGCGTCCCCGCTGAACTGGATGGATGGCTATTACATAGAAAAGCAAGCATATCAGTGCAACAAGGGAATACATCTGAGTAGCAACATGATGTATCTGGCCAACACATACAATACAGATAATGGTCAGTGTCAGGCTTTGTGGGTGAGGATGTTATGCATACCTCAGTCAAAGCTGTGCCTAGCATGATAAATCAGTGTGTGAGTCCAGAGCTCAGGCACTCCTTTGCACATAGTCTGTATTCAAATGATACATGTGTTCCGCTTGAGTTGGGCGACTGTCTTCCTACTGTTTCATTTTGACTTCTTTTTCACAGAGTGACTTTTACCAATAATGATCATGGCAAGCGTCCAAGGCTTATCCTGTTATATTTCAAACTTCTTCCTGCCTATAACAAGATAGTGTACTTTCAGAGTTTTGTGTATTTTGTGTCAGTTGTGTTTGGTTTTTCTTGTTTCTTTCTGGATTCCCAAACAATGAGGAGGAACCTGAATGTGACCCAGTTGTCTCAACAACTTCCTGACATACCCTGAACCTAGAGGTCAGAATGGAGTCTGAATGTTTTGGTTTGTGTCTGTGTCTTACACTGACGACTGTAAGTCCAAAATATGTTCGTGTCATAGAAATCTGTGGTACAGCAGTGAATATTGAGGTTAGCCAAACTGTGTGTTTTAACCGATACTGCTATGGTACGGCTCTTAAAGCAGTTTTCACTGAGCCAGTGTGAAGTTCTAGCTTGGACACGCTTGCTTTTTGCTACTTACTGTCTGAAACTGTTAACATGAAAAAAACACAAAAAAAATAGTGGTACTGCTAAATTCCCACTTCTCCTTTTCTCTTCTGCTTTCCATCTTTTACAAGAAAATTCTGTTTAAGCAACATGACTACATGTATTACCTATTAGAGAAGAGAGACAAAACTGGGACATTTTGTTAAATAACCCGTGTTAGTGTCTCAAAAAATACGCTCCTGTTTGATTCTCAGAAATCTAAATTGTCATCAGTCCTTTGCAATGTTTTTTCTTTTTGGTTTTATGGTTTTTCTTTAAATTCTTGGCATTTAGGAATTTAAAAACAAAAACAAAACTCATTTTAACTGAAAAACATCACAAAACTATTCACACCTCCCCCCAAAAGCAATACTAAAATTAATGTGTTGATACTAGCAGTGTGACATACAGGATATGGTTGAGGTTAGCAACTAAATACATCCCACAACTGAGGAACGGATGAGAATGTAGACCTCTTGCTAACCAGTGAAACACCAAAAGACTCTCCCCTTTCATCTCACACGTTATAGCAAAAAATGTTGTCAAAGTTTACATTAAGATCTTTCCTTGCTTTTTCATTTAATTTCTTAAGCTACTAGTTTGAAAGTTCTGTAGAAGTAATTAGAAGTGCTAACTGACAAGTTTAATCCTGCTTTCTTTCAGCTTTTATCTCACATTACTCTGTATCAGCAGTGATTACAAATATGCAGTTGACTTAGAACACGTGGAT
Organism: Pundamilia nyererei; assembly: GCF_000239375.1. NCBI lineage: Eukaryota > Metazoa > Chordata > Actinopteri > Cichliformes > Cichlidae > Pundamilia > Pundamilia nyererei. Next base: position 247,564 of record NW_005187559.1, read on the forward strand.
GAATTTAAAATGAATAGATGTTGACTGCTATTCATAAAGACTCAAAAATTCCCGCATTGTTGAATGTAGTGTTCAACACTCTGTACTGATCGTTGTGACAATATGTGCGAAGAGACATTTCCCTTTTATAGCTGTGAAAAAATAGCTCCCCTGCATGTAGAGGAAGTGTGTTCATGCTGTCACCAGCTTTTCACACCTCTGATCTAAGCTTTTACAAAGTGCTGAGATCATGGGTGTGCGAAACCTTTTTTATTTTTGTTGCTGCTCGTGTTCCGCTTTGTTGCATATTCTCTTTTTGTGCTCACTGACCTTTTGGTAAAACTAACAAAAAAAGATTAAAATGAAAAAAAGAGGTGAAAGAGGGAATAACACCAAAGAGGAACAAAATAGTTTCGAACGGCATGGTAGTTGTGTAAGCAACTAAACAAGTAAAATGATTTACCTAGTTCTCCTAGTCATTTGAACTCTGCCGTGTAATTACTCATTTAATAAAGCACACTTATCCAAATGCTCACTGTTTGGCAGTGAATTAGGAGCTACATCTAAAACTTTAACTTGTAGAACAAATCAAAGTAAATTTTCTCTTGACTTTACAGGCAGAAAATGACTTTATTATTCAAACATGCTTCAAATCCACTATGTGAATATTTTCTTAGTGCCAAATCAAAATGGCGTACTCGGTGTGAATATTTTGTCATGGTGATGTTGCATAATCTAGTGGAGAAATATAGGTACTACACTTTTACTCTCGTATCCCCCCCCTCCCACACTAGATTCACTAGGCTGGCAAATTAACTTGCCAACGTTGGAGACATGTGGCATGCATCATTTCAGCTGTTGTATTTAAATATTTGGTGCAAATCTGACTTCTGTGCCACCTTGCATTTTTATTCTCACAATATATGGATGCAGCTTTATGCAATAATGCATCTATTATGCCTGGGGAAATTTAGATGTTTGATTGCTTTAAAAAACTCTTCTTGGTGCTGCAGATTAGGCCAGTCAATTTCTCAGTAGAGACCGTATTAGACGAAAGATAATTTTCAGTGTTGAGAATTAGTCTTATCAAGTGCAATGTGGAAAATAACAATTTAACTAGTGCTACTGGGTTGAAAATTAAGGTGGATCCACTAACTCAGCATATTCAGCAAGTTTAAGGAAAACTCCTAAATATGCTGACTTAAGTGTTTTAAAAACAGTGCTAGTTTACGTGTGCAGCTGTAAAGCCAGAGGGCTGCTTTCGGGCAAATGATAAAACCATGTTTTATGTTAACACCCCCCTCAACAGACTCTCTAACCACCAGGTCCGAAGGGGAATCTTTCAGACAGTTGTTTGGATATTGCACTGAATTTTTAGATAGTGTGCACTGAAATTCTCCCCCTGCATGTCATTGTGTAGTACCATTTCCCAAGCTGGTTGCTATTCAAGAACTCTAACCTTACAGCCTCCTTTACAATCTTGCATCAAAACATTTATCTAATCATGCACCAGACAGGGTGAAGTCTACATTTTAAGCATGTTTCTTTTTTCAGATATGACATTATCTATCACACAGCAGTAATATTAGCACATGGCTGAGGCCCTGATCACTGATAAGCATATTAATAATATTCAGATATTTACAGCGCTTAATTTTGCACAGGGTGTAGCACTCTTTGAGTGTTAAATTCAGGAAATGATTCATCTAACAAACAATTTAAACTGTTAAATGGTCTACCGCTCTTCTTTTCCTGGGTGGATGTGCGATCCCTTCAGGAGAAATCTTCAGGAGTAATTTAGCACAATTTCTGACATCATCTTGAGAAATTGTGCAATTTCGTGTCCTTTATTTTTATAATATCAACAACAAAGCAAACAGGACTGAAGGTAATGAAACACATATACTCTTGCTGCTGTAATGTTTTTTTGTTTTGTTTTGTTTTTTGAGAGTCTTTCTTGTGGAATGATCCGCTCCACCCAGCCTTCCTCTCTGCCCGTTTGTGTGGCACGTCTCATTTGCAGGCGTTGGAGGACTGGTGTGGATCGTTTCCCATCAGTGACACTGGCAACACTTGGGCCTAGTGTGCCAGTGCTCTATGAAAGCCCTCGGAGCTCAGTTGCTTTTTGGATTTTCGTTGTGCTTTGGTTGGGGTTTTTGCACCAAACAAAACTGCATACACCATTTACTTCACCCATGCACTCATTCACATGCAGAATGGTTCATTTGGTTAAATGTCTTTTAATTTGCGTTTGTCTGCATTTCACTTTCTGTCGTGCCATTCATCAATGAGTTGTTTTTGCGTCTTCGGACACAAGAGGGCAGAGTTCCTGATTGAGCGAACCACCTGGTGAGCCACTGTCACGTTAACCACATCAAACACACCCACGATGATGTGATGGCTCTCGACAGGTGCATGCTGGGTGTATCAGTTACAGTAATATACCCATGGTGAATCTTCCAACGTGCTGATTACGTGTATTTTTGATCTGTCTTTTTACAATTTCTGTCACATTTGTAACTTATAACGTCTGAGGAGCAGAGTTAGATGGTCGAATTTGGAGATGGAGAATTTCGTGATGCACAAGTTTAAGAATGCGCCAGAGAGTGGTGAGTACATAAACATTGTTATAACCCTAATAAGTAGAACATCAACAACCACTGCGTTGCAAATAACCAAGCATGTAATTCCATTTAATTGCGCAGCATCTTTTCTTCTTCTTCTTCTTCTTCTTTTTTGTTGCTTTAATGCATATTCCTGTTTTTAAGCGATTGCATAATGAACACTGACAAGAGCTAGACGTCACCTCCACATTAAAAATTTACACTGTAACGTGGGTTTAAGGACGTTCTAGCTGAACTATCTTTTGATTTTATTTGAGGACAGAAGTAACTTTTTACAACCTCTACAACCTACATACATCTTAGAAAAGGGTCTTTGACTTTTTAAGCTGTCTTCTTCACTTGAATTCCTGCATGTCAAGATTCACCATTGAACACTGTCATTTACTGCTAATAGAGAGCTGCCGAGAGTGGCAGATGCCCTTTTAATTCCCCACTGACAGACTGAACTGGACTCCTCTAATTTGCTCCAAGGCCCATGAACCACTGCCTCAGAAGTGGATAGTAGATGAATTTTGAATCATCTTACAATGCAGTCTGGCCTGAATAATCAGTTCAGTGCCACCAGAAATTAGAGACAGGATGCATATATTATTCTGCCCTGTGCTGTCATTATCAGGGCAGGCGAGGAAGGCTGTCTTTTGTCACTTACAAAAACTGTCAGGTCTGCTGAATCATTTGCAAATTGGGTACTAAAGAGAGTACAGGACTGATCACCCAACAACAGTCTGTTCTTTATTTAGATGTGCAAACACCTAGCTGCAAAATCTACCTGGCCTCTGCAAAGTTCAGTGTCAAGGTTTCTGATTCAACTTCGCCTTCTTTCGAAGTGCATAGAGAAGAGCAAATGTCTGACAGTGTTAAGGCTAAAGCAAAAGCACCTGTACCCCGGTGAAAGCTACAGGCTGAAAAGTGTCTGCCAAGCAAAAAAAGTTGTTCTTCATACTACAAGTGTTGCTGGAGCTTCAACCTCTTTAGAGCTTCGTGAACCTCATCCATGAGAAATACTTCATATTATAGGCATGCTGCATAGGCCTCAGAGGTCATGTTCTGTCTCTGAGGTGCGCAGACTTTCTGTAGGTAAAAAGAGAAAGGTTTTTCTGTACTCTTGTTTACCTAGAGCTCTAGTGAAACACCTGTGCTTGGATAGAGGTGAAGACATGTAGGAACTACTTATCGATAGTGTGGAAAGTCTTACCATAGTGTATTCGTCTTAAATCATTCTTTTGGTAAAACTAGACAGCTAACTACAGGTTTATACTTAATACCGAGGATGAGAACAACACTTACTCGGAAGAATATCTCAGTGTTGTCTTCATTTTTAGCTGTCAACTAATTCTTCAGTTGTATTTATTTTTATTTTATCTTTTGTTAATATACACAGTTGATTATAAATTTGATGATCGTAAATTTCGTAACACAGTACGTAAGGGACAAGGATTTTTTTTCCCAAAATTCTTTACCTTTTCTCCCCTACCTCAGTCTCAATGCATTTAGTATGCAAATTGTATGTTATGTTTGACTATATGATTAATACAATATAATGGCAGTCTACTCATACATAATTATACCCTCATTAACACTCAAAACTTTTTTCTTCCCCAGAGTTGTTTGTTATGCACAGTTTACAGTATTGCTTTATATTTTTAAGAAAATTTAATAAATATACTGTTTACTGAAGTATAAGTGTAAGAGGCTATTAGCCAGATTAGCTGGGACAAATTCATGCATTATGAGGCCCATTTTATCCACAATGGTTGAGAGCTGGTAATTTTAAGCTTTTTAATGGTTAATAATAAGGATATTTATGTTATTACAGAGCCAACTGAAGAACTGCTGTGTGTGTGGAGTGGTGGTTTTCGACAGAGGGCAAAGCCTTTAAAGAAATTATTGTTTCGAGTTGCAAGATTCTGTGTGTGAATCATTGAAACTTAATCACATTAAGGTGATTATTATATTATTATGGGGATCTAAGTAAGTGCTGTATTTAAAGCCAGGCTGCATCACTAACAGCTCAGCAGTTGCTCACTTCAGAGCACTGATGTCTTTGGCTAATGTTGATTTAAGCATTTACTGCTGTCAGCACCAAGTCTAAGAAACCCCATTTGTTTTAAAGCGCATCCAGCAAGACCAATTCACCATCACTAAGTTAATAATCATAGATGGATGTACTTCATATTGCATGAAACACATTTGAATTTGATGCCATCATTTGATTGCAAGCGTTAACAATACGAATGTGATGCATTTTCACTTTTTGATGAGAATGGATAAACAAAAAGCTGCAGGACTGCTTAAGGGACAATGCAATAATTTCATAATCTCAGGGTAATTGCATTTCTCTATCTTCAGTCAAGTTCATAACTTCGTGCCATCGTATCCATCTGTGCAAGTGTGAAGAGAAATGTCAGATTTGCACTCACAGGTATTTTAAGAGGCATGAGAGCAAAAATGTTTGGCTCCCCCAGAATGCTCTGACTAAAAAATTCTGTTTATGCTGTAAAAACAAAAGGAAAAAAAAATACACTAGAAACACTCTTAAGATGGAAGCTCTAAATAAAAATACTGGAATTGCCCAGAACTTAATACCGACGATGTATAACCCATATATAAGGTTATTTATTTTTATCACTGCGAGCAAAAAGACATTAGGCTTTTAAAGTTATGTGTGGATCTCTTTTTCTTATCTGCTATAATACAAAACGTGACATATTATCAAAATGTATAGCAAAGGTTTGGCTATTAGTGCTTGCAGACATTACTGCAGGTACACTAGTGGCAGTCTCAATTCCCAGACCTCAGTTTGGAAGCTGTATGTGTAAGCATTTTAAAATTCCTTTGAAGTCACATCTGAGAAATAAAGATTTGTTGATGTTCTTGTGCTTTGTACATTTCTCTTTATTGTCCCAAATGCTCTGCAAACACTGCATATATCTCTTTTTGTACAATTGATCGAAAACATTTTTTTAGACATCAAAAGTTGTCAGAAGAATTGTTTTTGGAGTTGTCTCAGTAACGGCAATAGCACATTTTTTAGTCTTGTCAGTGTTTTATGCAAAGAAAAGGTGCAGTGGTACTTAAGCTTATGTGTTTTGGCTGTAAACTCTACAAATAATGGATTGTATTCAGTGTGTGAGATGGGAAATGGTAAAAGAGCTTCAGAGATTTATCAGTGCTGCTCAAAATCAGGCTGTGCATTCCAGTTTGGCTTCAATCAGGGCTGAGTTTGTAGAGAGCTCCTGCTGTAAATGAAAAACTGTAGATAAAGCAGAAGTTGGTCAAGCGACCACATATGGTACGGAGGGTGTGAGGCTTGTTGTGCTTATTCTCAACCAGCAGGATGCACTGCAGCCACATCAGGCACCAACTTTAATGTCAGGAAAACTATCAAGCTGAAAAGCACCATTTCAGTGAGTCTGAGATGAATATTTATGTATGTGGGAAAATGAATACCATTTTTCACATAAATGAATATCTGCACTCAAATTAGAGGTTGGAGAAATGACTGAGATTATCTTGTTGCTTAATACTTAATTGAAGCCAGCTTCTAATTAGCTTGGCTATTATCATCCAACTTAGGAACAATTCCAGATTTCTTAAACTTTTCAACATTGTGAGAATAGAATTTGGCCTGCAGAAATAAATTTAAACCTACTGCATTATGAACAACTCTAATCTGTGTCCTCTTGTCACAGCCTCACCCACTGTGACCCCTTTTTAATTCTCATCCTGCTCAACATTAATTTAGCTAAGAGCAAAATCTCTAAATTAATGCTCCTTCATTCCTTTTTCTAACTGTGTCACCTTCATTACATGCTATGTAAGTGCCGGGTGTCTTAACCTCTCACAAACCAAATGGAAGTTCACTACGCTATAGCTGCAGCAAATTTTCTTCACTTTAATTCTGAGCACTGTGCTGGCTAAGACAAATGACACACCGTTTGCTGTACAGAATGGAGATGTGCTCTGAGCATTGCGGCTCTGAATGGACTCCCCACGGTTTTTGTAAGAGTATAATTCCTCTGGTTGTGTCTGCACTGCAGGCTGGTGGCAGCTCTGATTGTGGCCATACTGCATCGCTGCCAGTGTGAATGAATTGTTCCAAAGTGATGTCCTGCACAAAGAGCTTACCTGGGAACAAAGCCCGATAGATTTCATAGCACTGTTACAGTGCCAGAAATTCTGCTTCTGAAAAACTTGCATCAGGACACCCCAAAGGTGTTTTTTAGCATGTCTGACATCCATGTGCACATGAAAAGCTCTGGTGGTGTTGATAATTTCTAACTCGTGGGTAATCAACTCTCACCTGCTGGCCCTCAGCACACTATATACAGTATATTCTAAACACTTTTCAACCAGCAGTTTGCATTCTGTCACCCCTTCTCCTTCTTTTTCCACATCCATTTGAATTATTGAGCTCTTTCTTTCAAGGGGACCACTTCCTCTCCTCAGATGTGTAGGCCATCAAGTTTGCTTCACCGCTCCTTCACCCGAGGCTGCAGCCGCCCCCATGTTGCCTCATGACATTGAGGAAATCACTCACATGTCCCTCACTTACTTTTCACTCACTCAGCCACTTGGTCCCTCTCAATCTTTTTACAGCCTCCCACCCCCTAACCCTGTCTTTAAATCTTTCCCTTTTGCTTTTCACAATCTCCATTCCTTTTTCTCCAATGTTCCTACTTCTATTTAATTCGACCCACCTTCTCCTCCCCTCCCCATTCCCGCCCTTCTTCCTTTGCTCTGTTTTTCTGTAATGTCACGGCCCACTGCTGGGTGTCACCGAATTGATGGAGGGAAAAAATGGAGGAGTGAGGCTAGGGAGGGGCTTGACAGGAGTATGTGCATGCATGGACATCTTGGTATGGAAGACAGGGCAAGAGAGAAAGACATACAGAGAGGCAGACTGACCGACATTGTGCCGGGGGCGAGGGGGGCGAGGGGGTGTCTTGTGTGAAATGCTCAATTCCGGTGTAAACACGTTTGGCAGTTAGTGCTCCACTGTTTGCAATAAAGCCATACAGTCTGGTGCTTGTGACTCCTAATGGTATTCCATTACAATCTCCCAAAGGACCCCTTTTTGTATATAGACACACAGACTGTCGTAAGCTTCAACTGTCTTATTATGCAATTCTGTGTCACCTGAAGCCAAGTGCATAGTCTGGCACTAATGTATACACATGGAAAACGGTTGCATACCGATTAAACAGTAATACTGCATCATATGTTTATCTTGGCGACAACTGCCATGCCACTGCCTCTATCTGACTTTAGAAGAAGACCAGAACTGTGTTTGTAGCACACCTCTGTTGCTGTAGGTTCATTTTGTACCACAGAAAGCACTGAAGCAAACCTTTTAAATATCCAGTTGAAAACCAATGGTAGCGATACATGATCTAAAACCTAATCAGGGAGACATTTCAACTTGGTACAATTGCGGCATTATAAGAGTCGATAAGACCTTACTGTTTAATACAATGATTTTCACGTGTCATCTCTCTTTATCGCTATAGGTCAGTCAATAGAATTGATTCAATCAGCAGCACAGTAGAAAAGCACCAACTGAAAAAAGGAAATCGCCCATTCAGTGGCAAACACAATTCACGCTGATGGTAGCAAACATCTCACATCTCCTTGTCACACAGACATGCATGCTCACACAATTACTAAACAACGACTTGGGGATTGGGGTTTGAAGGTGTTTATGCACGAAGGATTTGGACTGTGAATTGGGTGTGAATTCTGTTTGAGGAAAAGACAGATGTGTGCTCAGCCACCAAGACAGTAAATTTAGCGGGAAGTGCTTTTGGAAAGCCCCCCACAGCTATTCAAACAGATTAACAGCAACAAACAGGCAAACAAAGCACTATAAAAAACTGACAGTGGATGGTCGCCAACTGACCGATGGCAACAACTGATTAATGTTTTATATGATGCGTCATATGGAAGGTTGGGAGCTTTGCCGGAGAAAAAGAAGACTGGTAGTTTTGTGTGTGTCTGAGTGTAGGATTAGGGTTGGGAAATGTCTTTGGCATGAGTGGGTGGTAAAATGCCCCAACTCTTGTGATACGTGATGATCTGAGGAGGAAGTGGGAAGTGGCTGATCCGGTCCATGTTATTAGTCGAGCTCTGTTAGACCATGTAATAGCCTCATAGCGCAACAGGGAGTCGCTGTTCCAAGAGCCAACTCTGCCCAGTATGACATCCTGATATGGAAGGTAACAGTACTACAGCAAAACTCACTGGATGGCTGTGCACAGGTGTGTGTGTGTTTATGTATGTGTGCGTGTGTGTGTGTGTGGCTAGTTCCTCAGAGTGTTTGCATAAGTGCTGATTCTGCTCTTCCAAACCCTTCAACTCTGCATTTTTTCACAGACTTTCCCTCCTCTGCTGTGCCCTCATCTCCTCTCCTCTCTTCATCGACACACAGCTTGCCTCCTTGCCCTTTGCCTCAATTCGTCACACATACCTTTTCATTACCCCTTTCCGCCCCTTTGTACCTTGCCAAAAAACAGAAAAAGGCCCTCTACCACTTCCATCCATAACAGGGAGTTAAACAAGGATAGAGGGCATCAAGCTATATTCAATGGAAACACAATAGCTTGACAAAATAAAACAGCCATGAACCACAGAGATGATACAGTTGTGGTCCAAAGTTTACATGCACTCGTCATGAATGTCATCGTAATTTTAGGCTTTTAATGATTTCTTTGAATGTTCTTTTTCCAGGGTGAAATTACTCTACAGCATACATCTTTAATAACTTAACTTTATAACATGTATACATAAAGGCTCAAATATCTACATACACATATCCCCACTACTATTTGGTTAGAGATCTCTTAGCAAGTTGCTCTTCAACCCAATGCTTTTGGTAGCCATTACAAAGCTCCTGGCAAAATTATGCATGGATATTTGACCACTCTTCTTGGCAGCATTGGTAGAACTAATTTAACATGCTTGTTTTACTGGCACGGACCTGCTTTTTAAGCACAGTCCACAAATTTTTAATATCATTGAGGTCAGTGCTTTAGGAGAACATTCCAGAAGCTTAATGTTAGCCTGCTTTATCTATTCCAAAACTGATTTTAAAAATTGCCCTGTCAGAACACCCAGTTGTGTCCAAAATTCAACCATTTAGCTGTTGATTTGAGATGAAGTTGAAGAATTTGGAGGTAGTCCTCCTCCTTCTTTATTCCACAGCCCCAGAGCATGACGCTACCACCACAATGCTTGACCGTGCTTCCAGTGGTCCCTCGTTTATCGCGGTAGTTCTGGTCTAAAAATAACCCGCGATACGTGAAATCTGCCAAGTAGCCAACTTTTCTTTTCTTTTCTTTTCTTTTTACAATTATTATAGATGTTTGAAGGCTGCAAAACCCCTCACTACACACTTTATACACTTTTCTCAGACAGGCATGAACACTTTTTTCACACTTTTCTCTCTTGTTTAAACTGTCTCAAAGTTCAAACCTTCATAGAAAAATGAATCCAGTATTATAGAATGAAACCAAAAGCACCCACGGTTGCCTTTGATTGTGCAAAACGTTTTGTCAACAGTGTTGTGTTTGTTGGGGAGAAAACTTGACGAGGACTAAATTTGAGGAGCTGGACGCATTCTGTACTGTACAGGAGACACTGCATGAGATTGATTGACAATAGTCTACAGCCAATCACGACGCAGAACACAATGTGCTGTAAAAAATGAAACAAACAAACAAACAAAAAAAACCATGACAAACCGCACAAAAAAATCTGCGAAAAAGCGGGGCCGTGAAAGGTGAACCCTGTTATAGCGAGGGACCACTGTGCAGTGTTTTTAGGTTTGAAAGTCTCGCCTTTAGTCTTCCAAACATACCTCTTGTCATTGTGACCAAATAGCTAGAACATTTCTCTGGAAGGCAGTTGGCTTGTCCATGTGGGGGGCTGCAAATTCTCCTCAATCTTGAAGGGATTGATTTTGGAGCAGGGGCTCCAAGACACTTTCTTGGTTGGCGTCCACACATTTCATGGTTGTATAAAACCTGCTTCACTGTGGACAGTAACATTGGTGTTCCTGCAGTTTCCAGTTCTTGACAAACTTGAGCCTTGGTATTCTTGGGTTGTTCCTGAACATCCTAACCCATTTCTTCTCATCTGGGGATAACAGTTGGTGTGACACATCTGAAAAACTTGTAGTTTGGTTGAGTTGTTTGAAAGGATGATCTTGGAATCTGCATTTGTTTAGAAGTGGCTCCAAGACACCTTCCTGTTTTTGTGTTAATCTCCAATTCTACCTCTTAGAGCTTGGACTTTGCAATTGTTTTGATCATTAGTCAAGCTAAGGAGCTTTGCCAAATATTTCCTTTCAATACTGGCTAGAGAAGTGAGCAGTTCAATCATAATAACTAGCAGGATGTTAATAGGCCTTGTTCTTACTTAAAAGACATTCTAGAACTTTCAGCACCAATTAAAGTAAAGTAGTTATTATATGTAAATATTTTAGCCCTTATGCACATATTTTTGACCCTGTGTGAATTAAAAAATATCAAAAATAAATTCAAAATTGTGCACCCAATTCTTGTTTGCTCTACAGTCTGTCATGTATTTAATATATATTGTTAATGGTTACTTTCTATATTCCACCCTGGAACAAGAACAGTTCAAATAAATAATTAAATCTGAAATTACTATGACATTCATGTCCGTGATTAGTGTATCTCAATTTCTGACCACAGCTATGAAGGGAACACAAACCTCCAGTTTGGATGGACTGGAGTTTGTGACTAGAATCACTTGATGATAGAAGGCGACATCAGCAAACAGCTAATGGGAGGAAGTTATTGAGGATGCCCGAAAAAGAAAGGCAATCAAGATCCCAACAAAGAGCAAAAAAGTCAAGGAGTTCCACAAAATAACTTGGGGATAAAATGGGTATGTATTAGTGTTAAAAGTAAAAAAAAAAAAAAAAAAAGTACTGACAGAGCATATTGTGTGATGAGTCACTCCAACTCTGACTTAGTGCTCAGGAGAGTGTTGATTTCATTTCTCTGGAGGGCATGTCACCTGTTTCCTGTACTTCAGATAACAAGAGGTTGCCAAGTAGCAGAAAAGCATTATCACTATTATAAGATTACACTAGGAAATATCTACCTGCAGATCTTAAAAAAGGAGCTGTGTGCAGTTTGATAATAGAGGCACAAAACTTTATACATTACTGGTTTTAAAACTTTGTCAATATATACTCTACAGAAAAAAAAGTGAATGGGTCTATTGCTTGTGCGCAAAGAAGCTTAGATACAGATCATAGCATAAATGCACACATACACACATGCTGTCACTCCAAAGTGTGCTCATTCAACCATACAGCATATTTAGCTAAGTAATAAAACAGCATTGTTTAAAGAGGGAAAATACAGCAAATGAATCAATATACGGCCCTCATGCCAGGGCATTTTATGTGGCATCTGTTTTTCATTCCTTTGCTCGGCACAGAGAGTTGGCTGGCTGCCGCACCATTGCAGCCAATCTCTCGCCGCCAGTGTTGAGGTATGCAATCTGCATTAGGCTTCATCTCATTTGAGCTCACAGTGGCCTGGCTCAACACACGCTTGTCTTCTGCCTGGAGTTTGGATGTATATCTGTCAGATTGAACGCAGAACAAATACAAAAGGCAACTGTTGAGCTGTACTGAAGAGGCATAAGACAGTGAGCCAGTGCATCCTCAATGCTACACCTCCTGTGATATATTGATCTGTAACTTTTCTTCTTTTTCTATGTTTCTTTGCTTGCCTGCATCCTTCTCTTCCTCTTTTCCTGAAATTGTCTCCCATTTCGCTCTCTCTATTTGCTTTATTCTTAGCTATTGTAGTACCACTGGGATCTCATTAAGCCACTAACTTCAAATAAATAAAACAAACAGCAGAGACAAAATGAGGAAAATATATATTATAAAAAAACTGACTTGTAATGAATTTCCCTTTCCATGTTCTGACACCTTTCTGACACTCTTTTGTTGCTTCCTTTTCTTTGTCTCACTGGTTGCCTGTGTCAATTCAGTTAATTTCAAACAGACTTTATTGGCATGACTGAGGCAATGTGATGGTGCCAAAGCTTTAGAAAAAGAAAAAGAAAATTATGTGCCTCTCCATGTCTTTCTCACTTCCCAGCCTTAGTGTATCCCAACTCTTTTCCTGCCAGTAGAAAACAAAACTATCTCAGTAGTCTCTTAACAGAGATATTCCAGTTGCTCTTCCTGAGATGAAAAAGATGCCAATATAAAATGGATATAAATATAGATGGATGGATCAGAGGCCATGGATTCTACATCGCTCCTTGTTTCTTCCTTTCAACCTCTTCCCCCCACTTTTTCAATTGCCCTCTATTGTTTTTTGCCTGTGTTTGTGCACAGTAGCAGGTACTTTACCGCCTTAGTCCCAGCTCATCATTTCTTTTTCTTTTTTTCATCATCATTTCTTGTTGGATTCTTTGTCCAGAGGCAACGAGAGAGCTGTAGCTGACCTGCGAGTCACCTTTGTAGGGGCTGGAAATTGGGAGGCTTGACTTGCTGTTGCAAGGATCAGCCTTGTTTTACATAGCTGAACTAGGATTGAACCTGGCAAGGACAGAAGTGTGGGTCATAGAAGTGAGATAAGTATCCTGGGAAAATCTCTTATTATTTGAATTGATCAGCCTTTACAGGGTGAGTACCACCGAACATCTTCCAGTGGAGTATTTTGTGCCTTGTGCTCCTAGGACTTCCACTAAGATCAAAAAGCTGCTGATGTCGATTGAGAAAAGGGAGAGGGAGAGAGTGGGGAAACAAAGCAATGGGAGAAAGCAAAAGAGAAAAAAAATAGAAGGATAAAAGAAATCTTGATTTTGTCTGAGAGAGTATTGATTTTTTCCTCTGGGTTGGCCATGTGCGCACAGCCTGTTATTAGTTTAGAAACAAAAAATGGAATTGTGTGTGTGTGTGTGTGTGTGTGTGTGTGTGTGTGTGTGTGTGTGTGTGTGTGTGCTATTGGTGCCTGGCTGTTTGCATATATTTCTTCTGTGTGAGAGTTCACGTTGCCTGAGTGGCAGCACTTGTGTATGAGTTGTGTGTGTGTTTGTGTACAAAGTATTTGTGTGTTTAGGCCTGGCTTTTGGACTGGTGCATGGGCCCGTGTGCTTTGGAGCCTCTGGCTGGTTGGAGATGTTGGGATTAGAGAGAGATTAGAGCGGTGATTACACAATGTCTTCGCTCTAATGATCCCAACTGTTTGTTCATCTTATCAGCTGTACTGCACTGGATTCCACGACTGCCGCTGATATGAGATAACACTACTTCCATCCCTCCGACTCTCCAGTCCCCTAACTCTAACCACCACACCAGTAGGAAAGCGGAGTGACCCCAGCTGAGGGGGCACACAAACCCTCAGGTAAAGATAGAGCAAAAGATGGACATGTGCTGTAGGAAATTCATAGTAACACTAGGTGACTCACATGGCTGACCTCTCAAGTCCATGGAAGCATTAGCCAGAGTGCTCATTGTTCACTGAGACAATACACTGACCCCCGGAGAGCCCTCGGTATGCAGTGCAATGTACCCGCACAGCCACAGCATATTACAGAGGGAGCAGTGGGTGGAAGCAGTGATAAGGTGTCCAATGTACTCTGGTATACAATGTGGTGTGAGTGTACATTTTCTGGCTGCTGGGGAGAAGTATGAGGTTATTAGTGTGTGTGTTTGTGTGTATGTGTGTGTGTGTGTGTATGAGGCACATATTCCTCTGTAAAAGGAAAATGTTGTACTTGGTTTCAGTTGGTGCAGTAGCCTATGAAATAAAGGAGAGCTTGTGATGATGGGGGTGTGTATTTTTTTTAATAAAGTAAGGATTCACAGATCTGTGTGCTTAAGTGTGTTTGCCTAAATATGACTGTGTGCATGAGAGAATACAGTATACGTGTGTATCACCATGTGTGTGCGCACTTCTCTTCATGCCTGCATGGCACTCTGATCTCCCCATTACAAGGTCGATTAAGCCACTAATCCCCAAAATACACGCGTCCAACAGCACGACACTGGAAAAAAGTCTCTACCAAGGAAAAAAATGGCTGAATCTTCCCTTTCCTGTTGCTCGGAGCTTAAGCCACACACCAGTGCTGCCTGCTACAGAGTAAGAGCACGGAAATGTGTTTTACCTCCATAACCACACAGGCAGGGGATTAACGGACACCGTAAACCCTGGAAAAGCAGCTACTTTTACACTCCTATGGCCACAGAAGAAAAAAAAATGAATACACAGTCATGGTGACACAGCAGGATTTTGAGTCTTCCATATTGAGTATCTTCTATGCTAAGTAAGATTCACGGGATAACTGATTTTCAGAAGTCTTGACTGTGGGTGACATTCACTCAAACAAGTCTTCCAACTAAGGCTGGGATTATATTCTCTTGTGGGCATGGACAGCTGTGGCCACCACGGCTGGGAAGTTTTTCTTATTTTATAGTTTTTCAAGTCAGCTTGGTGTCTGCCTGCAGGATGAATGTGTAGTTGTTACAGTGTAGTCTAGTGTCTTCAAAGACAAGTCTACAGAGTCACCACAAATTGGAGGGCACACGTCCACATGGAGTTTTAAGTTCAGCCTCTGATGACAAAATTACCTTACCTGGTCCCAGGTGTATCTTACCCTAACTGCAAAGGTGGAAAGTAACCCTTCTGTAGAGGTGATCATGAAACTGTTTTTCCTCCCATCTGAAACAACCGATATAAAGGTTTCTGCAGCAACTTGTAGCTATATTTACAGTTAAAAGGACAAACAACTTTTGAAGAGGTACAGTGCTGTGAAAAACCATATGCCCCCTTTCTGATTTCTTAATTTTTTTGCATATTTGTGAAAAAATAATGTTTCAGATAATAAAAACAAAATTTAATATTAGACAAAGGTGAATTGAGGACATACAAAATGCATTTTTGAAATGATAATTTATTTTAAAAGCTATCCAAGCCTACAGAGTGCCAGACGGGTTTACATAATAAGTTAATTTTATTTTTAAACATACTAAAAAGCTCCAGTCTGTCAATCTCTAGGGTTCCAAGCTACACCACATTTACAGCAGACGACAACAGTGTATTATTGGCATATATTTATCCACACAGCTGCTACAAGTAGCTTGACTTAACTGGCAACACTTTTTTTAAAATTAAGGTTCTCAGATTCGTAAATTAGTAGTTGCTTTTCACCTGTGAATAGGCTGATAGGGTACACCCAGGTTTGTAAGTGTGATAACTTGAGAATGGTGCGACACAGGATTTTGAAATTCAAATGAAAAATCTTGAAGGAGTTCAAATTTCAGTGGCCAACTTTTCTAAAAATCCCCTAGAATTTTCACATTTATACCATAGGTGCTTTTACAAGGAGGCTGAGGGAAACTACTGACAGCTGCCAGTAATTTTAACTATGTATCACCTTATTACTTATAAATGCCTTGTCCTGCATGGCCATGTTTGATAACTAGTTTTTCACTCAGTAACTCCTCATTAAGGAGCAAATTGCTGTAGATGGATAGTCATCTTAACATGCTTTGCTCTCATAAGCCATACAAGGTTGGAGTCAGTCTCCCCTACTAAGACACAATAAAAACTATGGTTTTATTTAACAAAACTCAAAATGACTGGTAATGCCATTCAAGTAACTGTAAATTAATCTTTCCTGTTAAGAATATTGTCTCTAGAGATCTCATCGCTACCTCACTCATTTTTGACATTTAATGTTCCGCACAGGTGTGCTATTCTGTACTTGTCTTTTCACATTTAACAAATCAATTTCGGGACAATACTTCTACTGCAACTGATAGAATCGTTTTTGAAGGATGGGTTAAACCTTGAAAAAACTATGGTGCTACTGAGAGTACAGGTAACCATGTTTTTATGAAAAGGCACCAAATATTTGTAAAAAGAATCTGTATCTCAATTATCTTAACAAACATGTGTCTGAAACTACTAGTGAACAGGTGATAAGCAAAACCTCAATACTGAAAGTACAACATATTTCATTAATATGACTGTTACATGGCACTACCTCCTTAGAAGGTACATACTGGGCAAAGGATATTGAGATCATAATTACTGCAGGACAACTTCCTTTTCTTAGCTGTAGAAAATTACTATGCTGAAAAAACCATTACTTCTTTATAACAAATTATAAGGAGTACTAATATGCCTGTCATCAAGCAACCAGCTATTGGGGAGCATGTGTGCATTTAAAGTAAAGTAGTACCAAATCTTCTTATGTCTTTTTTTATATAGGCTGGCATACATGGTCTTTCATATTATCTTTTTCTCGTGACTACATGCTGGAAAATAGTAATTACTGGGACTCTTTTGTATCCCTGTTGTCCTGCCCAGCTCTCTGCATGGCATATAGAAGAATCTGCATAATGTTTAATTAGAGTGCTGGTGTTCAGAGCTGAGACTCCGTCAGGGAATTGAAGCTGAGCAGAGGACCAGGGGCCCTCAGAGCCATCCTGATTCTGCAATCTACTGCCTAATTTGCCGTTATTCACTTGGTGCTGAGCTTTAGCCCTGAAGTCCAGAATGGCCTAACATTACTGCACCAATCTCTCCCTTAAATTTGGCTTTACAAGGTGAATTGGACACCTTCTTTCTAGAGGCACTGTACATATAAAAATGGTTTATATTTAACTATATTGGTCATTTTGGTAGTTTGCAAAATAGAGATAAACCACCTTAATAATATATATTAAAATCGTATAGTGAACCAAATGCCACGCTGTGGACCAAATTTTGTGATCCTCTACATAGTTCGGCTCCAGTGTCCTGCAGTTTTTTGGTGTTTCTTTCCATTTTCTTCTTATTTCAGTATTTCTATTTACAGTGTGTTGGTGCACATACTAAAGTATGGAATTAAAATCTGCATGACTGGACCCTGGCAAGTGTTTTATTTATTGCTGTGATGTTGTTCAGAAAGAGTCTGTCTTAGCTGCTAAATGTTTTCATGATGAATGCCAGCTTGCTAACCCGAATGACCTCAAACATTTGTATAACAGTAGTTCATCCGACGCTAGAGGAGCAACTGTGAATATAAATATGAATACAGGAAAAAAATACTTCCAGTGTGATTTATTTTATTAAAATCTTTCTAGATAAATGGTTTCTAATGGTTATGATCATGCTTAGACAAATGATTGATTTTAAGATATGTTCCTGATAAATGCTTTTCCTAGTCCAGCAAAATACAAAAGATCAACATAATAATAACAATCAACATCCCTGACCAAATTAAACATGATCTCAAAATGAATTGCCACAGTGCAAGATTCATGTGTGTGCCCACTGTGCACCTTCTTGTTGTTGGACTCTGCGGTTCCTCACCTCCAAATATAAAAATCACATCAACACAGATACTCGATAACATCTTCTATTGCGGAAAATATGCCGAGAATAATTTGTCAAACCACTTGACCTCTGTAGTTTTGTACGCTCCTGTGGTGCCTGCTGTGATACACTCAGGTCCAGTCTCAGCTGGGGTCTCACAGCTTGCTTGTGGGGTATAGATCTGTTCTGCTCTCCAAGGATCCCGTTAACATGGCTGACCTCTGCCTCCGCAGGTTGTGTGCTCTTAGAGATTTCTGCCTGGGACTGTCTGGTTGCACTTTCAGGAACTACTCAGGAGAGCTCTCTCTGTTGTGACCCCATCTTAATTGAATTGCCTAAATGTCTGCATCCACAGAGGCTGCTGAAGACAAATTCTAATACTTAGAATACAGTGTATCCTGATTATATTAAGTCAGATCATGATGCCAAGTCATAGATTTGCCAGTTTTATATATTAAAATTAATCATCTGGATGCTAATAAAGGTAATTAGCATCTGACATACTGAGGTAATTAGTATGAAGCAATAGGTTGGTTGGTTCATTTGTCGTGTTTACTTATGGCCTATGATTAGCCATTTTAAGGGTGCGGGTGATGTATTATAGCTGTGCAATCCAGTCATTAATAATGAATACGTCTCACCTTAGCAAAAAATGCTCATGAACTGCAATGCGATAGAATCCACCGAATGTTTCTAAAACTTTAAAATGAAATCCCAGGTAAATCATCCAACTCTCAAAAACGCTGTAGGCATTACTACCTCTGTTCTCATAATCGCTTTTAATGTAACGATTAAACTGTGATGTGTTTGCTTCATTTTAAATAAAACAGAGCAAAGACACACCAAAGGTCTAATGTTAACTGTATTAATTATGTAATCATTAAAGTGTTAGATCTATCCCCATCAGTGCTCAATTTAAGATAAACACCTGGTTTATCCTTGATTATCTTCTAATGAGAAATTAATTAATGTTTTTCAGAGACACAAAACAGGAGCACAGGGTCCCTTAATTATAATCTACCAGTTGGCTGTGACAACCTCAAAAAACATCTTTACAACACAGTGTCTTCATCATCAAAACCAAGAAGAAACAACAAGAGACAGAGCAAAATACTATACATAAAAAGCAAACACAAGAGGCTCCAAGGAGAGGCATTATAATGGTACCTACTGTGACAGATGAGTACATTGTTCCTACCGAGACAGAATTCGTTCAAACACTTTACTGTATTTTTTCCTCTCTGCCCTCAGTAAGTCTCCGGAGTCCAGGTGTCGCCTGTGGGTGTATAAGTATGTGTATGATTTTTTGTTTGTTGAAAGTATTATTTTTTTTTCTTCTTGTGTAATTATATGGCACACTTTGCAGAATGGTGCTGCTGCTCCAGCTGACCAATCAATGAGTAATGAGAGGCCCAGAGACCTGTAAGAGATTGACTGCAACCACAAACCCTTCCTCTTATTCAGATCTTAATCACAGTGGTCCCCTAGGATCCCGTGATGCATGCCTGGAAATGTTTGGACCTGTTTGACTCAATGTGGGTATGAACTGCCCAGACCTCATCCTTCTTTCCACTCTTTGCTGTCCCCCTCTCTCCTCCCCCTCCAGTGCTTGATGGAAGTAGGAGGATGGAATTGAAGCCAAGAGCTGGACTGTAGTATACCTGAGGGGGGCAAAGCGGTTCTTTAAATGGAGAAGTGAAAAGGCTCATGAATAGCATTTTAACCCGCGGACAAAGTCTGCAGGTTAAAATGTCCACTTTGACAGGGTCACGGTCAAATCAAGAATGGAGGAGAGATTCAGTGAAATCCTTAATTAAATCCACTGGTATCTACAGGCAGCCTAATTAAATCAGGGCAATAGTTTAATTGCATTTTCAAAAGGCTTTTCATTTGATTTCGTCTTCTTGAAGCCGAAAGAGAGTAGACTGTAAATTCTCTTCCATTCCGTCACTTCTTATTTATGATTAATATTCAGTGTTGGTTCTCCTCATGCTTTAAATCGCTTTGGTCATTACGGCACACCCACACACATAGAAAACCTTAACGGTGCTGTCAAGCAATCATGGGATTTCCATCGGACTATTTAATAGCCAATATAAACAATGGAAATTTGAAGCACTATGATAAAATATGTCACTGTCAGTGCTGTCAGTCCCCAGCTCTGCTGCTGATGTGGTTCATTTCGAAGCATGGGGAGAGCTGGTGGTGGAAAATGTGTGGCTCTTTGCCTACATTATTCAGCGTAAGGTCAGTTCATTTTAAAATCATAATATGTTTTAGACTTGAAATCTTACCAGAGTTACAGCACACATCTGTTGAGGGTGGACAAATAAAAGACTGGGAGATAAGGATAAAGAGAGAAGACACTGTAAAAGTTGCTTTAAGTGTTCAAGAAAAATTAAAAGGTATGAAATATTCAACAGTTAAGGACCGCAGGCAGTTTTATTACACAGACTTAGACACCTGGTTCCTGAAAATAGAGTGAGAAAGAAGAGAGAGAGAGAGATGATTGAAAGGCAGAGGGGGAAGGGGTGAATAGAGTGTGCTGCAGTGAGCCAGTCCCTCAGGAGCACATTAAGTGAACAGTTCTTTGGTGTAGGTGTGTAATGTCCCTTTGTAAAACCTGCCCTTGCTTCTATAGCAACACGCCTCTGTGGCTCGATGCACCAACGTGTGAACTCGGCTTTGCACGCTTTCTGATGGCCACCATCCTCAAGTGTTCCCACACTCCTTAACAGAAATAACACTCTACTCCATTGTGCTTGTGCTGCTGCCGCCGCACTGTTGTCACTTCATTCTGACACTAGAAGTGCTTATGCAAGAGCTAATTTGTAAGTTTTTTGCTTTTGTTTTTTTGCTTTTTACTCATTCTGATTCATTTGTGCGCATTTACAGTTGCAGCCATAGAAAAAAAAAAACAGCTCTTCTAGAAACAAACAAGATCTCTACAGTATTATAATAAACGTTTTCCTCTCAGCCAGCAGAAGGATGATTTAAAGGTCTGTAAAATAAACTATGACCTCTATTGGCAACCAGCATTATTAGAGCTCATCTTCTCCTACACAGTCAACACGCCTCCCTCCCCCCACATGTTCATTCTCCTCAGTCCACCATGGTCTATAACTGAAACAAACAACAAACCCATATATTCACAGAAAGATTAATAAGGTGGCTAATTAGACCAGAGATCCAACAGAAATAGCTTGTACATAGGTAATACATCATGATGCAAAATACAAAACACTGCAATAATAATACTGCTGCGTCATTTGCTTTTTTTGTGCCTAAGCAAAGGGCTTTTCAGCCTTTGTGGCTGAAATGTTAAAGCAGATGTTAAAGCACTATTTACTTGATTGTAGTGCTTTTCTGACGATATTTTGCAATTGAAACGAGAGTAAAGTTGACAGCTAATCAGGACTTTCATTTTCCAAGAAATGTTATCAACTGGATAGTAGCTAGGGACATTTTTTTTGAACCAGAGATCATGGCCCTAAAAGGAACGATCAATGAGTCAGTTGTATTGATCAAAAGCCATTTAAGCTACTTTGTGGATATGTTTTGGGGCTGCTGTGAAAATATGACTGCACTGTTTGCACTAACCTTCATTAAAATGTGTCACCCTTCGGTGAGTTAAAGCTGCAGTAGGCAGAAATCTAGACCAAAAAAATCTAAAATTGAAAATAGACAACCCTCCTACATCTCTCCCCTCGCTTATCTAAGGTCCTCCTACTAGAAAGGTTTAAAATACACTTAAAGTAAGTCAGTGCTGATTTTTGGCTTCACACAGGACTATAACCCCAGGTGAGCCTCTTTTGTTTAACCCATTGTGCCAGTACATCTTACTTCCTATGTGAACTTTTACATTTCACATAAAGTTAGGGTGACCATATTTTCATTTCCAAAAAAGAGGACACTTGGCTCAGTCATGAAGAACTTGCTTAAAGAAACATATTTAACATATTTAAACGATTCCTTCTCTGTGCGGTTAATGAATTGTGAAATAAAATAGGTCATACAGGCTTTTACAAGTCAACAAGTGCAAAAAAACAACTTAAAAGCCTCTGGAATTAAATAATGGTACAGAAAAAATGCCTCATCTGCATAAGAAACATTACCAGTACTGGGTTGGTACGAGGGAAATTTCTTTTGCAGTTCGTCTGAAAACATGGACTTGCGCTTTGGGATCTTTTAAACATCTTTTAAACAGGCGTGTTGCTGCACGCTGTCTGTCCCGTCTGTGAGCGCAGAGCAAGCACTCACAAAGCAGCAGTTTGGGGATGATGTCACACACATGGGTGCTCTGTCGGAATATAGGAAAACCCGGACATTTTTATCAATCTCGAAAATCCCCCCGGACACCGTGGACAGAAGGTGAAAAGAGGACATGTCCGGGGAAAAGAGGACGGTTGGTCACCCTACATAAAGTCCAAGGAACAGAGACTGACCAAAGAACAGCTCGAGTTCCCCGAAATTACAATTTGATGATAGATTATCATTTAGGTTTCTTTATTTTTTTGCCCAGTAATGCCAGCTTTAAGAAACCCTACAGCACACACTACTGCATTGCGAGATGACTGATCAAACATCAGCTTAGTCTATGAACTCAGCTCCCAGAACGGATACATTTTTTTTTTTGTTGCTGTGAGCTGTCACAGGAATTTCCTGAGATTCACCCATTAGACAGCTTGCATGTTTTTGTTTTTGCAGCTTGCATTTTAAATTCATGAGCTTCTTTGGAAAGCTTCAGATAAAGCCACTAAACTACTTCCGCAGATTCAATAGCCATTGTAATTTAATTTACCCTAAAATATGTAATGTAAGGTAAATCTATAAGCTTTCATAACAGAAAAACTATCAAGAGGTGGCTCAGTGTAACTCCTGCTTTTTAATGCCCAATCTGGTTCAAGAAGCTTTTTAAAATTGAAATAGCACCAGACATTTGTGTATTTAATAACTGATATTCTTCCAAAAGCAGAATAATGCATTTGCTTGAATAGTACCTCAAAATTAAGCGGATCCTTTACGAGAATAGATTAAGTTTTCTTCGAATCCCTACTTCCAGGGAAAATAAACTGGTCTGTGGCATCTGCTACCAGCCTACTTGCCAGAATTGTATCACCAGTGTCCATATGGTCACCACCACCCAGAGTCAGTCGCTTCATAACTTAGTTTTCTTAATTAAAATAAATATTTTCATTTCTCCTACTGTAATCATAATTAAATTGGAGTGAGGGAGATGATGAGACAGGACAAGCAAGAGAGAAAAAAAAGCTTATAATGAAGGAAATGTGTAAAAAGCTGAGAGGGCACTTATTGAGTGAAGTATGTGTGAAAATTGAGTCTGAAAGCTTTGTCTGTCGCTGGCAGTTGTGTTGAAAGGGAGCTTGCGTGCCATACTAATAGATTTGTCTGTTTTTTGGGGAAGATGAAAAATGCATCACGGCCAAACTACACAAAAAGTAGCAATATTATACAGCTACAAGATAGGTTTGCTCTAGCATTTTTTGGAGTATATATTCCTGCAATTTGACTGTTAGATGATATGATCCACTGCAGTTAAGTACAGTCTCGCATACACACTGACGTGAACCCAAATATGCATGAACAGGCTGTAACTGCACCAGATATGAACACTGCTGGTGTCTACCCGCTGGGTTTTTGTAAAGAACAAATAGGTCAGATTAATTTCAGGGTTAAGTCTGTTTCATCCTCTTCTGCAGTAGTTTTAAGACAGCTTTGCCAAACCAGGCAAGAAATCTCCAATACCCCCTGCTGAAATGGACAGTTTTATCCTATTTTGTACATTAATGCAGGGCATAATGGAAAGTGAGATGCACTGACATGTGCATGCATGCACATTAAGAATATGATCAGACACCTTCCTCCAGACAGTACAATAAAGGGCTTCAGATCAGGGTATTCTGTGGATAAAGATGTCTTCCATTATTATTATTCCTCTTGGAGAATTTCGCTACATGTTGGTTTCCTGTCAATTAAGCGTACAACAATGAAGACAAGCTCACCTCTATTGGCCTGCTGTTGCGAGCAAACTGCGTTTTTAACTTTTTTCTTTCCCAGGAATCAATTCTCAATGGTAGACTTCAGTAAGCTCATTAGGCTCTCACTAGGCACAGACTCCATTACAACTGCATAATTATCAGAGTTGTGCCTTCATCCTCGCTCTCTGAAAGAAACACCTTCATTCTGGGTCTGACAGTGATTATTGTTATGATACATCACCTGGGAACTGAGAGCAGAAATAATTCTTTGCACCACTTTGTGGGTACGTTTTCACTCACGTATAATAGATGTATTACAAAAGCACGGCCATTTCATAATCTGCTTTTGCATCTGCTTGCAGTCGTTGTGGTTATATTGTCATGCTTTCGTTGCATTTCCCTGCATTCACAAACTACAATAGATAATATCCTTTTGCAGATGCAATTTCATAGTCTACAATAGATATTTGATTTACATATGTTCCTTTGCCCTTGCATATGTAGTAACGTATAGCTGTTCACTCACGCAAAAGTGTGCATTTGTTTCTATTTCCACTGACGCTGTGTGTGCTGTGCGCAGTTTGTGCATGTGTGAATAAATGCACAGATGGGATTCGGGTGGCTAGAGCAGGAAAGGCTGCAGTGGGAGTAGCAGCCACGCTTTGCTTGTCTTTCTTTTCGCAGGCGGTGCAAAGGAAGTGTAACATGACATGAAGATAATTAAAAAAGCAGACCCATATATATTAAAAACTGAAAAGCCCATGGTAGGAGGACTAGATTGCGAATCATTAGGATTCTGTCCATGTTCTAAACTTAAACTAGGCCTTAACTAATCACCTCGAAAGGTATAGCAGCCTGGTAAGAGAGCAGATATTTCATTACTCTAGTCTGGAGGGACCGAGTACGGCCCCCCCCCCCCAAACCTTGCTGGGTTGATCTGTACCTGCCTTAGAGAGAGCTGGACACTCCCCATGGGAGCTTAGCCTGTACTATCTTGAGTGGAAAAAGACATTTTCAGTCCAACCCACTCATGTGATGTGACTCAACAAGTACTTGAATCCTGTAGATGCTGCCTCTCCAAACATGTAATATTGAATGTTACTGCTTGCCAGGAAAATACAAAAAAATTCAATAAAAATTAATCTATCCAGGCCAGCTGCTATGAATATCAGCAGACTAAATTGCTACCAGGTAGATTTTTATTACTTTTAGGTATGAATTCGCATGAGACAGACAGAAATGTGAGCTTCAAAAAAGGTGTGAAAGCTAACACTGTAAAGCAACAAGATGTATGTCTGCTGCTACAAGCTGCTGCCATCTTGCTTGCATGTAATGGACAGTAGCCTTTCCTACAAAATGCACCTTTGCTCCCATTTGTGTGTGTTTGTCCTGAAGTGGACCGTTGTGTACATGTAGCCCCTGGCCACCCCGAGAGCACAGGAATTGGCCATTATAACAGCTGTAACAACAGAGTATGTGATCTAATAGGAGCCCAGTTGTTCGGAAATGAATATGTTTCTTGAGGGGATGATTAAATGAGAACATTGCAGAGGAGGTGATAGATGAAAAAAGAGATAGAGATGTGCTGGGAAGGAGTGGGAAGCCAACAGATAGTGAGGGAGAAAGGCAGAAAGAAGTGAAAATTAGCAGGTGGGAGTAGGAGAGCTGAAATATAGAAAACGAGAGTGAGGCAGGCTGAAAGTAATAGACAGATCATGGAGGAAGAGGGAGGAAAGAAGACGAGTCTGATTGCCGGGCAGAGAAGGCATAAGAATATTAGCTGTTTCATTACACAGAGCAAGAGAGGCTGAATCTTTGCACAAAGAAAGGTTTAAGTATCTTTCATTAGAAGGCTACAGCTTCCAAACTGCTCCCAGAAAGGGCCTTTCTGTTTGGCCCTAATTTTCTCTCCCATTCACCATGAAAGCAGGGTCACAGTGGTGAACACTGTAAGAGTTTCTGTGTGTTACAGGCTATAAATTTGAAGTGTTTATGTCGGTACATTTTGGAATAAAAGATATATTATTCTGTCAAAGCAATGCAAGTGCCATTTTTCTGATTAATGCTTGAAAAATGATCCTTATGTGATGTTAAATAGGATATTGTAAGGAAATAAAGGCATGGTTTTGCCTCTGTGCGTGTATGTGTGTGCGTGTGTGTATACTTCCATGTTACTGTATCTGTGAAAGAAATCGAGTGAATGAGAGTTGCAGGTGACTTCATCAGTCAGGGAGACGGGTGGGTTCCGTCAGTGTGACGGCCTCGTCAGCGGCCCATATTAAACACATTAAACACTGGGCCGAGCTCCTCATTAATCAGCCCAGAGGGATGACAGCCAGCTCTGCTATCGGCCCTATACATCCACGCATGCCCAGGGCTGTCTGGGCTCCAGGTAATATACCCTTCCCGCAGATAACACCATGATAGATCGACTGCAGTCGTTCTGATTGGGGCTCACTAGTGTAATACCACCTTGTCTGGCTTTATCAGAGAACTCCGTTGAGCAGTCATGGCAGATTGGCTTTTCAAAAGCGTCATGATTCAACTGATTTTTGACTGGAAGGGAGTGTCTGGATGTTCGTGTCAGCTGATTTAGTGTTAGACCTATAAGGTGAGACGGGTGCTTTAAAGGGACCTTCCAGTAATAATTGTCATGACTGCACGCTCGCAGAGAGAATAATGATGTCCTGTATGCAACCTGTCACATTAATTATAAGATTATTATTAACCCTTCAAGAAACCCTCTGCCAGATTGCGATTTATTCTCAGTTTCCTACAATTAATTTGATACACAACAAAAAACATTAGGAATCATTTAACACAACACAGTTCAAGCAACAGAAAATTGTAGTACATGTTTACTACATGTTAACTTTTGAATCCTGCCTTTATCAGGCTTCTCCAAAAGCGGCCTGACTTTAATTGATTTGTGATTATGCCACATACCTGAGGGGCAGCTTTTAATCATCCTTGGAAGGTAATAAGAGTCTCATTCTTCTTACATACCACACACGTCAACCTGAACAGCCACCAAAGATTGGACCTCATCCATAACAATTTTGTCCTTTCTCACAGAATCCCTAGCACTACCCCAAAAAACAAAAACAAATCCATTGTCTAGGAAAGAGTCTGTTGCTGACAGCAAGCAACGTGGAAATTACGCCAATAATTGCTGTAGTTGGTGTTTCAATTAGATTAATGTGGCTTTGTTAAGGGTCCTAAGAGAGGAGACGGCATAATGGTGGTGTGCGGTTAAGTTAGTTGGCATAGAAAGTGTTGTCCAGGTCCAGCTGTTGAAGGGGTTTCTTCTGCACCACTAGGTGTCTCTCTTCAGATGGGTTAGAGTCCGAGTTTGAAGCTCACAGAGTAACCGAGGGGCTGAGAGAGGTCAGACCTAGAGAAGAGGGTGGAGAAGAAAGAAGCAAGGCCAACTCTACTAGGTCCTCTGCTTCTCTTTGTGCCCTTGTTTGTACATAGACGTGACTGTTTTTCAGTTCCCTGTTGAGTAACAAAGCTTCCGCCTAGTTGTTGAACTCTTAGTTGTTTTCAGGAGCAACTCTTTAAGTGCATTCTGCTCATCTATTTGCCTCAACTCATTTGTGATGTAAAATGCAGAACGCACAACTGTCATCTATAAATTCTGCAGAGATAATATGTTGCAAAGGTCCTGAAGCCAGCGAGTAAAATGTCTCATTTTCACGTATTCATTTACTCAGGTACTTTGTATGTGTTATTTATCGCCCTTTTTCACCTCCTCAGGCCTTTCTTTCTGCTTAATGCGCATTGTCTTTCTCTCCCTCTCTGGTTTAGTTGAGATATGCTTTCCCATTGCTTTGTCTCCCCCTTCTTTTGGAGGAACTCATACATTTCCTCCATGCTCTTTGTTGCTCTTCCATTCTCTTGTATCAAATGCAGTTCTGAGTAGCAGAGGTTACATCGTTTTATGTAAGGGTCAGAAGTGCAGCAGTATGCTCGCCCATGGGCAGCTTATCTCAGCAACGCCATAAGACTGGATCCCAGCAAATCTTACTAAAACCACATAACATATTTGATGTTGGTAAAACACTTGCAGAATGAACCCGGGATAAAAACCACAGCACATAAATATCCACAGGCTTTTTATCACCTCTTTGCATATTTGGTTTGCTCTTTTCACAAATCCAAACGAACAGTATTTTATTCCCAGTGTCTGCTTTTCCTTGTGACAGCGTACAGGCCCTTCCACTGTGATTCTCCAGAACGCGTCGAGAATGTGGCCAATCAGCAGTGGGCATCATGTTGCCATAGCCTGTCTTTGCTGCTGTGGTGTGGAACAGACATGGAGCCAGTGTAATTACTTCCATTATCGCTGCCACACAACACAGCGTGACACGAGGAAGACAAGGATAGAAGTTGACTCGTAATGGGACATATGAAATCTACCTTCAACTTGGATGCGCTGGCAGACAGAGAGAGTGAGGGTGTCATATAGAGAGGTAGGGTGGTAAGGGGAAACATGATGTGAAGGGCGCTAGACGAAAACATTTTCTGGTGCGTGTGAGTTTAGCTGTCTCTCTGCTTTTTCCTTTTTCAAGTTTGCACAGAGAGCGGAGCTATGAATACAGTTTCTTCCCTGAGCTTGTAATCAGCAGGCATGTCAGTAAACACTGTTAATAGGGGTGGACACTTTCTCCCTTCTCACCCAAGACCCCTGCAGTAGCTAATTGGGATAAATGCAACTCCATGCTTCATTTACTGTCACCCTCTTTGTTTCTTTTTGTCTTTTCCCCTCCTGTTTTCTTCCTCCCCCTTCATTTCTGCTTTAACCTCATCTTTCTCCGTGGCTCTGTCTTGTGTTGTTCTCTTCGCTTGTTAATAGCTTCCCGGCTCATTGATACCCCAGATGTTTTTTATAATCAAAACACGAGAATCTGCAGAGTGGACATGATGCCATCTCGTCCACCACGGGTGATTTGAAATGAGTCATTTGCTGCATGTGTTCAATGTTGACGGACAAAAAATGGACTGTGTAATGAATGACATATGAGCGTCTGTGAACAACTGGTAATTCAGGTCACTTGCTTCCATTTTCTATCATTATTGTAAAATACCCTGCAACCAAGACACGCTGTACCAAAAGTTCCTGCATAATACATACTTCATGTACCTCAGAGTAAAGAAATAACTATTTGATTTGATATTATTCATTATGATTTATTATTTCGCTGCTGCTTTCCACCCATACTTTGTGTATATATGATGGTGTAATGTATTCATGGGTCTTGCTGCACCATCATTGCTTTTGTGATGTAATCTCTTTTCCCTTGGCTTGGACCCCACCTGTGGGAGAAGGAGAGAGAGCTGTAAGTGCTTGTGTGATGTAAAATGCCTAATTTAGGGGGTGATTGATGGTTTAATATTGCAGCCTGCAACCTTGCTGCCCCCACCTACCCAATGAAGCTGCAGGCAGGTGTGAAGCTGTAGCACTGTGTGAGTATAATGTCACTTTCTATTCTCACATTCAAACCCAGTTGGTGGAATTAAACCAATTCTGAGTTTGTTTGTTTTGGGGTGTGTGTATGGATGTGTGTGGGTGTGTGTGTGTGTGTGTGTGTGTACACTGCGGGCATGCTGGAGCATTTCTTCTATCGTGGCACAGCTAAAATCCACTTAGATGTATTGACTGTGGTTTAGAGTCCGTGGTCAGTTATTGCAGCCATTTCAGCTTTCTTCATTTTAACCAACCTCCCCTCATTTCGTCTGTCTCCTCTCATTTCCCAAAGATACAGTGAATGGTCTGTGTCATTGCCATTTCCTTAATGTCATGAACACCCCCATTTTCCTTCTCTTCTTTTTTTGTTTTCCTTTTTGTTGTCTTTGTAGTGTGGATGCATCTTGTTTGTGTAGTTTTTGTTAGAATCTGGAGTCCTACAAAAGATATACAGTGATATACTAATTTATTTCCAAACCCATTTTGATTTCTTCCAGTGAATGGATTGACTAATTGGTATTTTTTTTTTACTAATCTGTATGACCATTGATGTGGTTAAAAATGTGTTATTGAGTCATTTTGATGCAAAGTGTTCTATCTTACAAATACCAGTAATCAACACTTTTAGGTCCCTGATCTCAATCAAATTTTATAGCTAAACCTAGCCTTAGTGGGGAACAGTGTAGAGTTATATAAAATGTAGTAATGACTCTGGGCTGTGTATTTTGTGACACAATAGTTAGGGGGAAGACGAAGTATTTAGAGAAGTATTTTTTTTATAAAGCTTATAAAACAAAACAGCTATACTTTAATTAAATGTGGTGTAAATGACGTTCAGAACCCCTGCAGGGCTAGGATCTCAGCCCATAACAAACAGAACCATAATTGAAACCAGAGCTTTGTTGACCCTTTTGTAGCTTTTACAGCTCTGCATCTCTAAAGATGTCTTATCCTTCTTCTTGTTGGAAGCCTTTTAGTGAAAGACTACAATTTCTTTATTGAATGAAAATCTGAAAGGTTGCCTCCAGCTGAATGTTTCAAACTACAGTCTGCCATCTTGATTTTACGATGCTGCGAGGTCACTAGCCTCTTTATAAGCACAGGGAGGGACAACAGATTCAAAGGGATGGATTCATATCCCCTAAACGTGCATGTACTGCTGGACCAGCTTTAAAAATATAACACAAATTTCATTTATTTTACACTAGTCATATGTTCCACAGTAAGTTTTACCGAACCAGATTTTATCCGACATCCCGACTTTAGATATTACACTCAGTTTTAACGGACAAAAAGAAAATATAGAATCCATTTATGAGAGGTGAATAACTGCTGTAAAAGAAGGTGTGGGAGGAGAACAAATGAAACTTTATCCAAAAAATGGGCAATGTCAGTCTCTGCACGTCTTACTTTAAGAGAAATGGGCTAGCAAAATTTTTTACCAGATGTGGAAGAATATCTTTGCAGCAGAAGATGATTAAGTTTCTGGGGTTTCTTTTTTATATGAACCTTGTTACCAAAAAACAAAAATAAAGTTCTGTCTGCCACAAAGTCATGCAAATTCCAGGAAGAGTGGTGGGTTGCTTATTTACTCAATACTTGCTAACAAGCAAAGTTTACCCAAGCTTTTGAATGTTGTCGTGCCCACAGCGACAAGTGAGAGGTGGCAAAGGTGGTGCAGCACGATTCAATCTTCTTATTAATGCGACAGCGTTGTAATTGGGAAACTCTTAAAACCTTTTCCCTTCTGCATATGTTGATTTAGTTGTTCTGCCTTTCAGTCTTTCTGTAGTTTTCTTTTTTTTTTCAACCAGCTCTAGTATCCAGTTAAAATGGACAATACCTGAGGAGCAAACAGAAAAATGATGATCAGTATCCTTTTCAAAAGTTAGATAAAGTGCCTTTAGATCTCTGTGGATGTGTTGATCTGTATTCTATAGAGTTCTCGGTGGGGAAATGAATCATGCTATGCCTCTGAGTCATCTAGCCGTGCAGAAACTATGGTGTCATTATGTTGATATTTTGTCTACTATTAGCCACAAGGAACAACTGCTCACGCTGATATGCATAATGCCAGCCAGTGTGGACAATTGCTAAGAAATACATTGAGCATACTTTCTCTGAATTTGAAATGCAGACACGCACACACCACATGTGCATGTGTATGGACACAGTCTCAAATGGTTGTTGTGCTAATATGTTTTTAATGTCTTTGGGATGCAGTCGACATCTCTAATTTGTTTTTGTCTAAGCTGTGTGCTTATGTGGATGGGGACATCAAAGCAGTAAAAATAGCATTTCTCATTAACCACCCTTTCCCTCTCATTTATTTTCCTCGTCCTCACTTGCCAGTTTGTCCACATAAGTGTTTTTTTTTTAGGGACAGCTTGTGAAGTTGTGAGGAGGAGTTGCTGAAGAAAAGATAATGGGCCGATGCTTGGTCTCCGTTTACTGTTTCCTATATTCAGTCCTCAGCAGGCTTTCATTAGAAACTCATCATCATTTGAATTTTCTACGGCAAAAACCTTGTGTGAAATCAAGTCGCATAATGTGAATGAAACATCCAATTTAGTTATTCAAATTGACAGATAGTATGAATAATGTTTGAGACAAACATTAAAAAAACATTAATTTCATTTGCACTATTGATTTCAGAAAGACCTTAACCTCTGTTCACAGTCAGAAAAACTTGGAGGGACAACATTTATTTTGCCTTATAAAGTTAAGTTCTATAGTTGGGATTCAGTTGTATCGTTATGAAAGACTGTAAATCACTTGAGTAATTCATAAGCAGAAATTAATTTCAGTCAGTTGTCCACTGTAGAACACCCTCGATCAAATAATCCAACAATGTCTCCAGCAATCGGAGCCCATCTCTTGTCTCACTTTAATCTTCAGCCTCACATTATTCTAATAAATAAATCACCATGGATGTTGCAGATCCTTGATAAATTGATGCGTCTATAAAGATGGAAGAGGCATGGTGTGCAGCCTTGAGTTTTAAACATCATATTCTAGATTTTAACAGTAAAGGCATGTGGAAGTTTGTGAGCCATTCTTCTCCACCACCATCATCAAATATCACATTAGGGTGAGACGTTTTGGAAACATGTTGTCAGAGTTCTGCAGAGTTGGAGAATCAATGGCAAGAAGCTGTTTTGTTGGCACATGAAGGCCTTGCACTTTACTATTGTAATGCACATTTTTCACTCATTGCGATGACTAAAAGAATAGGTCGGCTTTAATATATTTCTGTGGATAGACAGCAAATAAACAGTGGCTATTTCTCAGTCATCACCTTTTGTCCTGTGATGAGATATATCAATCCTGGAGGATATGATCTCTTTGGGCTTGAAGGTGTACCCTTTAGTTCTTTCTATCCTCTTTATTTATCCATGAAGCCAGATAACACACACCAATTAGTTCAACTGCAGGAATCTCTTAGGGACATAAAGGCTTAGATGACCTCTAATTTCCTGCTTCTTAATTCAAACAAAACTTAGGTTATTGTACTTGGCCCTAGAAATATTGTAGAAACATGGTGTCTAGACAGATACTTACTCTGGATGACATTACCTTGGCCTCCAGTAACACTGTGAGGAAACCTGGAGTCATTTTTGACCAGGATATGTCCTTCAATGTGCACTTTTTCATCTGCACAATATCTCTAAAATTAGAAGCATCCTGTCTCAGAGTGAAAAGTTCATTGTTACTTCTAGGCTGAACTATTGTAATACATTATTGTCATGCTGCTCTTAAAAGCTTTCAGTTGTTCCAGAACACTCCGGCAAGAGTACTAACTGAAACTTGAAAGAGATACCATATTTATCCAATTTTATTTTCTCTTCACTGGCTTCCTATTAAATTCAGAATTGAACCTAAGATGAATCTACCCTAATACAGAATCTCATCATAGTGCCGTATTATTCTTACAGACATTTCTCTCTCAGACTGGTGGCTTACTTGTGGCAGCTAGAGGTTTCTCCCATCTCCCAGTCTGGATTTGGAGGTAATCGTTAGTAATTATTAAACTCTGGGGTTCTCTCCTGTAGAGTGGCCTTCGTCCTGTCTCCCTTTACTTCCTTCTCTTTCCCCCCACCCCCCACCTGGTCAGCCACTTCCTGAGCCTGAATCTGCCAGAGACTTCTTCTTGTTAACCGGAGCTTTTCCCTCCCACTATTACCAAACGCTGCTCATAGGGAGTGGACGGATTTTTGGGTTTTCTCTGTAATATTGTTGGTTTTCATACTACAATATAAAACACCACGAGGCAACTCTTTTTGTGAATTGCTCTTGTATAAATAAAATAAAATTAAGCTGAATTAAAAATTTTATAAAGTCAAGAAGAATCTATCTGCTTTAACATAGTTCTTTGTCTAGTCATTGTTAATTTTTGACAACAAAGAAAATGAAATGTTAGTGTTATAAACTGGCTAAACATAAGTGACAAGGAGGATTAGTGATAAGATAACTTATAAAACATAAAGTAACCAAGATACAAATATCAGGGATATTTGATGCCATTTGGAATGGAGAAGGAAGAATGAACAGTTCATTTGAACTGGCTTTATATGCCAGAAGGCACCGGGGAGTTGCATTAGCTGACTACACTCCCATGTCAGCCAATTACCAGTAAGAGTAGGCTTAGTACTTTCTTGAGACAGTGGGAAGACAATTGCCCCACCCCATCCTGCCACGTAAATTCCAACTGGCTCTACTCATCCTACCAGCTCTAGCTTTCTGACCCAGCAACCATGTTTTTAGGATCAAATTAAGGTTAAGGGAAAACTACTACTACAGAAAAATGGCATTGTAGAAAAAGTTGTTTCAAAATGTTTAACTACTTCACAGAAGAGTGCACGTAGTATCCACTTCAACTGGCAGATCCATCCTTGCAGGTATTACAACAAGAAATTAGTAAACCTCAGAACAGCAAGTCCAAATCAAAGTGTTGCTCCCTGAATGAGCACCAGAGCACATGTCTAATACCACATGGCCTGCAGCTACAAACAAAAACACCACAATGCCTTGCCAAAATTCAAGCAACCAAAAAACAAAAGTGGAATTAAAGTGTGGGCATCAGCCAAAGTAGTTTATTCAAAAACATCATCCAACCAAAACGTTCCCAAGATGCCAATCACGAGGGACTCAAGCTTTAACAAAGCTCAGACCAATTCAAAGCACAAGTAATTACATCTGATCAGAAAAGGATTACTCAATAAAAAGTGATCCAAAAAAACAAACAAACAAGAAAACAGCAGGTGTAACCATGTAATAATATCTATCTATCTATCTATCTATCTATCTATCTATCTATCTATCTATCTATCTATCTATCTATCTATCTATCTATCTATCTATCTATC